>NC_033625.1:12564038-12568620 GCF_001540865.1 Ananas comosus
GAGCCTATCTCTTTAATTAAACAAAGGGAACTAAAACTAATAGGGAAGCTAACAACGATGGCATCGCTTGCGGGTCGTTCTAGGATAAAACACCTATCTCTTTATTCATCCTATGAACGTACTTATATATATATATATATATATATTTTCGTGTTTCATAAACTAAGAGATTTCAAAAAGCCGCAATATAAATAAAGGAATTAGTAAAAGTAGGTAATCTAGTATAATAAGTTGGTTAGTAAGTGAGTTGAGTTCCTATGGTGTTAGTAAAATTGACGTGTAGGGATTTAAATTCTCGGTTTTTAAATGTTCATGTTTAATTACAGAATCATGAAAACTTTCATATCCGAGTTAAGTGAAATATTCATATTTGATTAATTACCGTATTTTTTGAATTCTCATTTGAAATTAAACTTAGATACACTGTATCGCGTAAAAATGAAACAGTAGGATATATATCATGTTTTTCAAACTTTTCAATATACATAAATTAATAGGACAACAAAATTACCTTTTTTGAATAGTAGTTTATCCCATTATTTCACTAAAAAAAAAATTTTTTTGATATCTTATCATATTACAAATGATTATCCGGAAGTGTTACTTAACGTTTATTTTAATGTCTCATTAATTTATAAAAAAACTTGCTGTTCCACCGTTTACTTTTACGCGATATGGTGTACTATCAATCCACGTAGAAAAACTTGGTTCCTTACTGTTTCCTTTTTTACGTGATATGAGGTATTGTTAATACACGTAGCAAAATTTGGTGCTCACCATTTCATCTTTATGTGATATGGTTTCCCTTGTTTAACTTCAAATGGGTTTTGAATTAATCATTTGAATCTTTCCCTTTTTTCTATTCACTTTCTCTCCGTATTATGAAAAAAGAAACAAAAGAAACTCTTTCAATAAAGAATATACCTCCCAAACCGACTTACGAAGGAACTAAACATATTTTTTTTTCAGTTCGAATGTACGTTTGATGTATATATTATTAACAATATACGGAAAGTTAATATCTCTTTTGATTATATCACTATTTTTACCTGTATTGAATACACTTGATACTTAATAAAACTTAGTCAATAGGTTGTAAAGTTTTAAACATAAAATGACAGGTTTGAAAGTTAAACGAACTAAGCTCAGGCAGTTGCTATGAAACTGAAATTTAAACTTACACAAAAAAATAGAGTTAAACGTCCAAATAAATCATATGAAATACTTTAAGATGATTGATATATATTCAAGTAATTTCATTCATTAATCGGTTAATGAATGAAGTTACTTAAATTGATTAAATTCGATTAAATCGATAATTAATAATAAAAAATATTTAAATATCACCACCTTTAACATACTTCATAGGATTGATTTGGACATTTTTATTTGTAGGGTAAGTTTAAAACTTCAGTTTCATGGCAACCGACTGGGTTTAGTTTGTTTAAATTTCTAAACGATCATTTTATTTTTTACAAATTCCCAACTCATCAGCTAAGTTTTACTAAGTATTAAATCCATTCAATACATATAAAAATAGATGTCATTAATGGTGTTCCCGGAACCAGGAAGTGCAGTTAATGACGTGGAGACAGGGAGGTTAGCTGCGAGGCTCCCCCCGGGGAGCGTAAGCGTATGGAGTAGCCACCGCCGCTACCACGTCTACCGCCGCTGTCGGAGCTTTATAAGCTTCCGAATCGGGGTCACATTCATCTGTGCTTGAGGAACAACCAGTCTAGTCGTTTGACCAAGTGTCGCTCTCGCATGCTGACGTGAGGAGGGACCAACTTGCGCAGCTACTTCAGCTGCAAGAGGAACTTATAGAGCTTTGCCGCGGTGAAGAGTGGAAGCAGCGCCATTCACGCTAATATGAATCGGTAGGTACGAAGTTTAGATAAGGGATAACTAACTAATGTTAGTAATCCTAGTATTAACCGGTGACGTGTTGTTGTGTTGTAGTTTGTACATTTCGTCTTTTCTCGTTCTTCAAAGTTATATCTTCGGTAACATCGACCGATACATAACTAGTCGAATTAAATTCGTTTTCGTGAAAACCCATCATGATTAATCCCGAAGAATATATTTAAAACAACCACTTTTACACGTACATCCGATCCCGTATATATATCTTCAACCTTCACCTTATGCAACCCGAAACTTCCTCACTATCCCAGGTCGACAACACCTTTTTTTAATTTGTATGTTGAACGTGTACTTTGGCGTAATAGGAGAACGAATGTAAAGGATGCACTCGTTTCTATATATATATATATATATATATATATATATATATATCTCTCTCTCTCTCTCTCTCTCTCTCTCTCTCTCTACCCAATCTTATAATAATTATCATAAACAGAGAAAAACGATAGTTTAAAAATTGTAAAAGTAGTTAAAAAATTAGTAAAGATTGATAACCTAATTTATAATATTGGGTCACCCCTGGTGAGTTAGGATCTCTCTGGTAAGTTGAGATTCCCTGATTATAGTAAGATTAGGATGTTAAAGAGTAGATTGTCAATTTTTGAACTATCTTTTTTCCCGGTTTACGATAATTATCATAAGGTCAGGTTGAGATATATATATCTATATACGATAGCTAAAAAGCTAGCAACTACTTTCCTACACACCCGATCCTACTATCACTAAGACTCACCAACCAACCAACTTATCATATTAGATTGCCCACCTTTACTAGTTTCCTATCTAGATTGTCATTTTTTGAGCTATCATGGTTCTCGAATTATTATAACTATTATATCATCGGCTTAAGAGAGCGAGAGAGAGGGATATATATATATATATATATATACAAGAACTTGTCGACTGCAGTACTATCGTCAACTACGGATGCAACGGCGGTTTCGTCGACAGAGCCTACGACTTCGTCATACAGAACGGAGGTCTCAACACGGAGAATGGATATCCCTACAAAGCAGTGCAGGGCTTCTGCGACTACGGAAACCTGCTTTTTCGCGCGGCGTCGATTTCTAACTTCCACTACGTTTCCCCCAACAGCGAAAGAGAGCTCAAGAAAGCGGTGGCGCGCCAGCCAGTATCAATTTATGTTGAAGCTGGACCCTACTGGCAATTCTATTCTAAAGGCGTGTTCAAGGGACCCTGCGGTACCGCGCTGAATCACGCGATAGCGATCGTCGGGTACGGGGAGGACGATACTGGAACAAAGTATTGGATTGGTAAAAATTCTTGGAGTTCTTGGTGGGGCGACGACGGATACATCTTTTTGGAAAGAAACATCGAAGCCAAAGAAGGACGGTGCGGCCTCGCCATGGAGCCAATGTATCCAGTAGTATAAGAAATGCCATGCACCAATATTAATCCTACCTATCAACTTTGTGCTTTGGGGGCTATTATGATTGTTTTATGAATAAATTGATGCGAGGCGTGTGTATTCATCTTTCATGTTGACAATATATATAGTAGTTCAAGTTTGTTATTATAAGCATGTAAGGTTTGCTGAAACTGTAATAAAGAGCTATGAATCATGTAACATATGGTACAGTGTTGCCTATATTAAGATGAAAGTAAGTGTTTTTGTAAGGATTGAGATTTTTTTTATAGTACAAGTAAACTCTCTGTTGATGATGTTTATGTGTGTAATTTAATTACATAAGCACTCGTCAAGTTTCAGGAGAAAATGAGCAGACCCAACTGGGCTCAACCGGCACCGAACGAGCCTGCCGAGGCCACCGCACGCGTCCGCCGCCCCTGCCGGCCACTGCCGTGGCCTCCCCTTCGGAGCCGGTTATTATATCCGAGTTAGGTCCCCACCGAAGGGCTTCAGTTCTCCGGCGCCTCCCACCTCTTCCACCACTACCTCTACTACCTCCTTTCCCTCCACCTCGAAAAGGCCACCGGCCCCAACGAGCGGCCGCCGTCCCCACGCGCGTACCGTTCCCGTATCTCCACGACTACTGCCAATCCCAATTGATCCCCACGTTCAGCCGATCTAGATCCCAAAGTACGATTCCTTAGGATCACGTTGGAATATATGTTGGACGTTGAAACGTCTCTTCAGGGGGTTTCTATTAACAATAGTAGATTCAGGGACTGTCACGTACACAAAACGTTCATGCGTGGAGGTACGAGCTAGAGCGTGCTAAGCCATGTATTTTATTATGCTGAAAACGCTTAAAGGGCTAAAAGGTGAGAGCTGGGGAATCGCTTGAATAACGTTAAGGGTTTCTAGGCAGGTAGCCTAAAGACTAGCCTAGTGCGGTTGCGCAAGTCGTGCAGCTCCGTAGCTTAGATCGTAAAGCAAAGAAGGCTAAACTAGAGGCTAAGTACTGCTTTAGGTAAGAGAGAGGTTTTCCGGTTTTACTACGTGTTAATGTATTCTTTGTACATAAAAGTCTAAAAGAGCTTTTGGCACGTAGTCTAGATTTTAGGCAGTCACGGTAACCAAGGTCTTATCGACTTGGCAAGTTTTGCTCGATAACCCAGCGATACTTGCCACAAGCTATGCGCGGCTATCGGTTGAGATGAGGCACCGAAGTGGCTTTTTGGCCTCAATGATAAGTGAATTCACTTTTGATTATTAGCGCATTGAAGAGGTAAAATC
>NC_033625.1:12580683-12598455 GCF_001540865.1 Ananas comosus
TGAGTACTCCTCGCCTTCTTCGGCTTGCGGTACCCACTGGGAGGGGAGACATGTTTACATGTTCTCACCTCCCCCACCATTTTTCAGGTATCGCGGGCGATAAGTAGTGGGACGAGACGTGAGGTACGTGTGTAGCTGTCGATAGAGCTTCCAAACCAGATTATTTCGATTTAGTTATTATCCTTGGTATTTCTGTTGATATATAGTTTAGTTAGTTTATGTGGTTCAGTATTTATTTACATTTGAAAATGTGGATTTCTGGATTTTGTAAAATAAAAGGTTTTCTACCCCTCGTGGTAGCGTTTTTAATAGAATAAAGGTTTCTGTATAGGAAACAGTTTTCAAAAAATTTTCGTGGATTTCTGTTTAAACCTTGAATGTAAAACTGTGATGTGAATGGTGAATGTATGAATGTATAGTTATTTTTATATTCATCTGGTTGTGGTTGTATCCTGGTTGTACTGTGTATTTGATCGATGCCGTGCAAATACAAGGGAGACTCTGTCCGTGTGAACAGTGGATTCCCTGTATTTGTGGCGGATCTGGCATACTCTGGGGTCAGGTTTTCAAAAAAAAAAAAAATTCAGACGCTTTCCGCTTTGTTTTAAACTGAAAAGGGACCCCGGGGCGTGACAGTTTTATATATTATGAGATTTTAGTAGTAGTGCTTCAATGCTTGTTAAAATAGATTCATTTAATTTCAGTATAGGTTGCAGGTATTGAATATGAATATTAAAAAAACCGTCCTTGACAACTTAAGCTTTTAATTAATTAGATAATAACAGTTGTTGAAACAGGCAACTCTTTCTCTTTTTTATATAGAACATTCTTAGAGTGCTCTAAAAATAAATGCTCTCTACTTGCTAATAGAATACTCTAGAGTACTGTAAAAATAAATACTATCTCTACTTACTAATAGATCACTCTAGAGAGCTCTAGAAATAAGTGCTCTGAAATACTCTAGAATGCTCAAGTTGGTGGGTTGAGGGTCTCTAAATAGGTGTGAGGCCCCCACACTAAGTGAGGTGTGTAGTGAAGTGGTAAAGGTGTGTGGTGAAGTTGTAGTGGTGTGGTGAGGTATAGTATAGAGAGTGAGGGTGTATAAGAGGTGTGTTGAGTTGTGAAGTTAATGTATGAGTCTTTTAGTCTTTTGGGTGTATGTGATAAAATTATATGTCAGAGTTAATTATTTTGTGTGTAATAAAGAGAGTTTTATTATTAGTTTGGTATGCCAATATTCTACAATTTGGTATTAGAGATAGATTGTAGAAAATATTCTGCTAGTTAAGTCAGCGAAATTCTGCCAGTCCAGACAGTTAAATACCAATATAAGCAAAGATTCTGCTGGTGCACAGTCTGGAACTGTGAAGTTGGTTGGTCTGAGACCAGACTTACTTGATTGACTGCTGGGCAATCACCAAGTCACTATGGCAGATCTTGTTGGTACAACTAGCGGAATTAAGAGGCTAAATAACCATAATTATGGTTATTGGCAAACCTGCATTGAGTCCTGCCTATAAGGGCAGGACCTATGGGAGATAATTGGTGGTGCTGAAACAACTCCACCATCGAAGGAGAATGCAGAGGTGCTCAGGAAGTGGTGTATGAAGGCAGGAAATGCAATGTTCGTTTTGAAGATGACGATCAAAGAAGAGCTGCTGGAGCATATCAAAGAAGCAGACGCCCAAGGCTGCATGGGATATCCTCACCTCGTTATTTTCAAAAAAGAACGATGCTCGACTTCAACTGCTGGAGAATAAGCTAATGACGAAATCTCAGGGCAACATGACGATTAGCCAGTACTTCATGAAAGTAAAATCTCTCTACCGCGAAATTTTTCAGTTAGATCCATAGTAAAAAATTAGTGATCAGCAGATAAAGAGAATTATTATTCACGGCCTAAAACCCGAATTTAACGGGTTTATTACTGCTATCTAAGGCTGGCCCACTCAACCAACGTTAGTGGAACTGAAAAATTTATTGCCAAATCGGGAGGCTCTAGCTAAACAGATGGCTAGAGTCTCACGAAAAAATAAAAAGCAGGCACTCTCCAACAGTAGAAGAAAGGGTCAAGCAACATGAGGGCCAAGAAATATGAAGCCGCTGAAGAAGTTCAGTGGGTCAAAACATAGGTCGGGAGAGAGCCACCTTGCAGGGAGAGTCCACAACCAGAAGGACCAAAATAACTAGCGATCTAAAGCCGACAAACGACGAAGCGGAGAGTGTTACAACTGCGGCAAGAAAGTACACTTCGCCCGAGATTGTTGGTACATGAAGAAACAAGCACAAGGTATATGGCAACATCAGGTGACCACCAAGCAGCATATAATAGTAAAGAAGAGTGGGATGCTCATGCCTCCTTCGCCATCATAGAGTCAGAAGAAGACTGTCACTCAGACAAGAAGAAGGCTCTCGAAGAACAAAGGTCAGAAGACACTGCTACAGAGGAGATGAGTCAAGGTAGCTAGATAAAGCAAACTTTGGCATGCCAAAACAATAGCAAATCCAAGAGAAGTGAATTACAGTGCAGATTGGATCATCGACTTTGGATGTTCCAATCATATAACCGGTGATAAAGACAATGTGCTCAGCACAACAGAATATAAAGGAAGAAGAGTAGTGGTGACAGCTAACAACTCGAAACTGCTAATCACTCACATAAGAAAGACGGTCATCATACCCAGATTCAGCCCATATTAAGTACAACTACAGAACGTCTACCATATCTCAGGTATAAAGAAAAATCTCTTATCAATATCACAATTGATTGCATCAGGCAATTATGTAGTATTTGGGCCACAATATGTCAAGGTATTTCGTAGTCCCAAGATATCAGGTATACAAATTATGTAAGAAAAGAGAGTAGAGTCGATCTATGTAATGTCTACAAATCGACATACGTAGAAAAGTCTCGAAAAAGTGAGACTGCTAACTTGTGGCATACAAGACTGGGACATGTAGGGTATTACAAACTAAAAATTATGATGGAGCGCAGTATGTTGAACGGCTTACCTCAACTTTAAGTACGAGGAGACACAATCTGCGCAGGATGCTAGTTTGGTAAGACTCATCAACTTCCCCATATTGAATCCAAATATAGAGCCAAGGAACCATCGAAACTCGTGCACTCTGTTGTTTTTGGACAAGTCAAGCAAACATCTATCAGCGGCATGTGCTACATAGTGACGGTCATTGAAGACTTCTCAAGGTGCATCTGGATATACTTAATTTATTAAAGAAAAAAATAAAGTGCTACAAAATTTAAAAAGTTTAAAGAAAAAGTTGAAAGCCAAACTGGCCATAATATACGATGCCTGCGCACGGATAATAGAGGTGAATATACCTCAATAGAGTTCTCAGCTTATCTACGAGAGTAAAAATAAAGGAGACAACTTACGTCTCCATGCACTCCGCAATAAAATGGTATAGCTGAGAGAAAGAATAGACACTTAGCAGAAACTTGTCGAAGCATGCCGCATGCAAAGAATGTGCCAAGCATATTTTGGGTAGAATGTATGAGAACAACAGCACATGTCATCAACCGACTACCTCAACCAAGGTTGGGATTCATCTCACCCAATCAAGTACTGTGGAAGATCAAACCCACAGTAAGTCATTTTCGAGTTTTTGGTTGTGTGTGGTATGTGTTCGTACCGGACCATCTTCGAAGTAAAATCGACAAGAAGGCTATACGATGTATCTTCGTCGGGTACGACAGTGAAAGAAAAGGGTGGAGATGCTGTGATCCAACAATTAGTCATTGCTACACGTCAAGAAATGTTGTGTTCAATGAAGCGTTGTCCTGGTGGTCATCACAAGAAGTTATACTGCCAGACTCTAAAGAAATAAAAATCAAGCTACAAGAAAAGCTTGGAGAGCAAGTACAAGAAGAGAAGACGACATCAGAGCAAGGAGAAAGTGGTCAACCTTCCATAGAGCCAACCAGTGACGAGCGGCAACTCCAAAAGTCTACAAAACCCTCGCAAAATGGCGTGCATTTTCAAACCCCAGAAGAAGATCGACCAAGCCAAATTGCAAATACAAGTGCGCAATTACGAAAGTCTTCTAGGCAAAGAAAACATAATCCTAAATATGCAAATGCTGCTCTTGCTGGAAAAGAAAAAATTCCAAAAAAGCCGGCCACCTATAAGGAAGCAGTTACAAGCAAGAAGTGGAGGAACGCGATAGACAAAGAGATCCAAGTGCTAAAGCAAAATTAGACTTGGGAGATAGTACCAAAGCCAAAGGATGTGAAGCCCATATCATGTCAATAGGTATATAAAGTAAAGATCCATCCAGATATGTCAATAGAGAGGTACAAAGTTCAAAAAGTTTCGGAAGCGATTAGAAATACTTAGCAGAGCAACATTAAGAGAGAGTCAAAGTTGAGGGGGAATATTGAAACAGGTAACTCTCTCTCTCTCTCTCTCTCTCTCTTTTATATAGAACACTCTAGAGTGCTGTAGAAATAAGTGCTCTCTACTTGCTAATAGAACACTTTAGAGTGCTCTAGAAACAAGTGCTCTCTCTATTTGTTAATAGAGCACTCTAGAGAGCTTTAGAAATAAGCTAGTGCTCTAAATTAATACTCTAGAGTGCTCAAGTTGGTGGACTGGGGGCCTATAAATAGGTGTGAGGTCCCCACACTAAGTGAGGTGTGTAGTGAAGTGGTAAAGGTGTGTGGTAAAGTTGTAGTGGTGTGTAGTGAAGTGGTAAAGGTGTGTGGTAAAGTCGCAGTGGTGTAGTGAGGTATAGTGTAGAGAGTGAGGGTGTATAAAAGGTGTGTTGAATTGTGAAGTTAGTGTGTGAATCTTTTAGTCTTTCGGGTGTATGTGATAAAATTATACATAAGAGTTACTTTGTATGTAATAAAGAGAGTTTTATTGTTAATTGGTACCCCAATATTCTATAGTTGTTATATATTTAACATGGTACCAAAGAAAGAGATCTTGAATTCAAATTCTATCGGACATATGAGAAAGACTATTAAATATGAATGTTAAAAATGTTGTTCTCTGACGGCTTAAGTAGTTGAAGTACAACAATTCCTCCTGAGAATGCTAAGAAAATTATCTCTACTGAACTATGCACATCACTATAAGAAAAAAAGAAGGTGATAGAACGTTCTAATGGCAAAGTTAAGAAGAATATATAAATGATAGTAGTGCTGAAATGACCAACCTGATTTTAATCAAGTTCAAATTTTACAAACTAAATTAGAAAATATGAACAAAAGCTAAAATTAATTTTAACTTGGACTAAATTATTATTGGGTCGCTGACTCACTAGCATTCAAAATAAATAATTACAAGGCCAGTCTAAAACACTGTTCTCTACTAGTTTAAACTATTAGAGATAAATAATATTTTTATTTAATTTAACATAGCATCAAAATAGGAGGTTCCTATTTGAATCACTTCAAGCTCCTAGCATGATTTAATTTTCTCCCATTGAATTAAGCCACGTTTATTAAAATATTTCGAGTTCATACATGAAGAAGAGTATTGAATATAAAAGATATAAACATCGTTCAATAATAACTTAAGTTTTTTGAGATAAACAATTATTTTATATAATGTAACACGACAGGCACCAAGAAATAAGAGGAGGGGAAGAATAATTACAAGAGTAGAAGATTGAACAGACGAGGAGAATGAAGAGGCAGCAATGGTGGCATCATAGAAGGTGGTGGTGAGATGAGTTATTCTAGGATATATAACCCGTGTTGAGCCAATTAGGCGCGGACAGGATCGGTGCTGGTATTCCCTTCAAAAGCATCTATTCGGTCGTGCACCGGGAGCACTGGAAAAGTGCAAAGGAAAACAAATCGCGCCAATTGAAGGGAGTTACGGTAACCGCAAGCAATTACATGCGGTTTCGATCGGCTAGATGTGGTCCGGAATATGAGGAGATAGTGGTCAATCGTGTAAGAGCAATAACTGACCGAGGGGGTTATCTATAAATAGGGTAATAATACCCTAAAAAGAGGTCTTTACCCCTGCGAACAAAAGACCACCCTTAGTTTCCTGCATCTTTTTTTCCTGCATTTACCGTTTTTTCCTAGGAGTAGTTCATGTAACTTAGCATCCTGGAGTCTGTCTGCCCTTTGGGCATCACTCCGCTGTAGACTAAACCCCTTTTTCCTGTACTTTTCCCGTTTTACTTCAATAGAAGGCAGTGTTCAGCTCTTCAGGCCGACCGGTTTTTGTGCTGTATTAGCCATTCGGCTCATTTCTTAGTCGAAATTCTGTTTTCTCCTGTATATTCGGCTCATCCAGCCGAACCGAAGAGTGAAAAGAGCTTTCGGACCCGGTTGATTGGATCCCTCATCGACCGAATCGCTTGACAAATCAAAGGGCGCAAACTTCGAGGGTTACTATCCGTAGCCGTTTCTCACCCCGACGCGCTTCCCTATGAGGATCTTTGACTGGATCAAGTGTCGGAATATTCGGCTCCCAACAACCCGGTAAAAGGTGGGATAGTTATCCCACCCCTTGTGTGGGAATAGGGGTAGGAACAGGTGTTCCCACCCCTATTTAATTTTTTAAAATATAAATTTAAAAATTTAAATTTGAATTTTAAATTTAAAAATTTTACAATTTGTAATCTTAAAATTAAAATTTTATAATTCTAAATTCTAAATTTTAAATTTTAAATTTAAGATTAAATCCAAATTTAAATATATAAAATTTTAAATTTTAAATTTAAAAAATTTAAAATATCAAGTTAAAATTTTAAATTTAGAACTTTGAATTTTCGAATTTGAGATTTAAAAATTTTAATTTTAATTTTGAATTTTTGAAATTTAAAAATTATATATTTAAATTTACAAATTTAAATATAAAATTTAGAAATTTAAATTCATATATAATATAAGGGGCAATATCATTATTTTCTATTTATAACTACCCATTGTTCTTTTTATTCCATCTTATTTATTCAAACACTATTTTTCTTATTCTCGGGAACAACTCAATTTTCATCCAAACGCAAAATTGGTATAGTTCTTATTTATATTTGAACTTATATCTATCCCTGCTGCGTTAAGAATAAAGAAGCAAATTAAAGAATAGAAAAAGAAATACATGACAAAGACAATTCAATGATAGGAAATAAAAGAATATGAAATATCTCTAAATTTAAACCGATAAAAAATAACCATAAATAACTAAACAGTCTGACTCAAAATAGAAAATATAAGAACTTTCTAAAAATAACATAAAAGCATAAATGAGAAGGCCTAAATAATTAAATTTGGGTCTTAATTTCGGCCAGAATAGTAATGCCATTTAACGTGTAAATATCGAAAAGTTGTTTACGAATTGAGGTTAAACACTAAAGACGGAAATCTGAGCGAAAAGTTACGATTGTATAAAAAAAAATTTCAAGTTGTCTGAAAAAAGTGACGAACTCAATAAAATGTACGGTACAACTTAGTTAAGTCAAGCTTCTCCATAATTCTAACACTAAATTGACTGCATCTCATTTTAGCCTATAAATTATTTAGATTGATATAAATATAGAAGAATTGATGCTTACAGAAGTACTACATACGTAAAGCTTGTGTGTAAAAGGCGCAAATATTAACCAAAAATAATAACAGGCTTAAACTATAGAATAAACTGATGGAAAGACCCTCTTATTGGAAAACTAGAATAGCAACCTTAGGCAACTAAAAGTGATGCAAAGAAAAGCCAAGGTATTAGTGTAAGGTGTTTTTCTTTTCACTCTTATGCTAGTTAAAATAAAAAATAAAAAATAAAAAATAAAAAAAATCAGTGCTTCAGCATTTTGGCATCAGAAACCACACGGTTAAAGAAGTTTTTGTGCCGCGATATGCATATACAGTTGATAGGATTCTTCAATTTGCCAATACAGTTTTATAGGATTATACATACAAGTGCTTTCTATTTATGTTTTCAAAATTTATATATATCCTTGCTACAAAAGCTTTCTTGTTATTTTTCCGAATTTATGTACACTTTATCCAAGGATTTCATACTGTAGTACGGAATCCATGCATGTAGGGCGTGCAAATATGTACCAGTCATAAAAATTTTATGTGTGCCAACACATAATATCATGAAATATTTATTTTTTTTAACAACAAAATATTTTAACTGTTTATTATGTGTTTTTATCAAATCTTTTGAACTTTATTGAAAAAATTACTTACTAATTTAAAAAATAAAGTCTTAAACTATGCCATCGGTACGAAAACTGTATCGTACCGATATCTTGTTAGCATGATATACCAAGATAAACATGCCTCTTTCTGATGGGCACTTAAATCATTGCTTTTACCATCTCATCAGACCTACAAGGCTTCAACTTCTATAGAAGCACGGTTTGAAAAGAGATTTTCCACAAAAGTTGGTAACTTTCGTTCGTATAAAAAATCTCTCTAAATTACTAGTACAGTAGATAAAAATAGAGTAGGACTAGAATACTTTTACAAGTATCACCCAAGTGATACTTGTATGTTTTTAGCCCTTGGATCTACTTTTTGATTACTAATAGTCCTTGGATCAAACACTATTCCACCTACCACCACCTACCACCACCTGCCACCATCATCTCAACCTCACATCTCTCCATTCAAGGGCTAAAAACACACAAGTATCACTTGGGTGATACTTTTACAAGTATTCTAGCTCAACTCATAAAAATAATACATTTTGAAAATAATACATTTTGCTGCTTTGCGTCCGCTTGATTATACTTCTGTAGAAGCACTATTTTGAGAATCCCCAACTTTTCCTCAACAGTAACCTAAATATCAAATGCAGAATCTCTGCAATGAAATTGTGTAAAATTAGAAATTCAATTTAAATTTCCATACAAGTAGTAAATTGATTTTACGCTTACACGCTCAGCCTGAAACCAAGAAGCATAAAAGTGGTGCAATATAAGAGAGAACAACTCTTTTATGCCAAATAAGTTAAGAGGAACATGGTAAATTATCCCATTACCTTCTCCTTAGCACAATGTTAGAAATGAATGATGCAAACTGATCTTTGAAAGCCACAACACAAACTACATGTGCTAAGGAAACAACATTTTCAGAGGAGATAAAGAGCAATCTAATAATGACTATGAGACCCCAATTTGAAATTCCAAACTTAGAACAAAATTGTTCATCTTCTTGACCGCGAAAAGAGGAACACAATAACAGTCCAGGAATGTCGCCGGCATTTGTCCTCAACGAAGAAAAAGTAATGCTAAACGACTACTTACTGTCGATTTAGGATCTGATTTTCTAATCTCTCTCACTATAGTCTCTCTTCCCTCTCTCTCAGCTCTCGCACAACAAACCATCCCTTTCACGTCAGTTGCGGCACGAAGGTTAATAGATGTTCTGCTTCAGAAGGACTTTGCGGCACTGAACACTGTATGGAGCTTTCCCCAGTCCAAAGACTCAATAGTCGGGGACATGGCGAAACTAACCACAGCTGCGACCGCGAGAACTATCAAGCTGCCTTTCACGCAGCTGAAGCCAGATTTCAACCTACCCAAAATAAGTTTGCAATATTTGTCCGCCTCTTTAATCAGACCTTGCTTGCTAGCGTCCTCGGTTGCTGATAGGGCTTCTTCATTCTGCAAACCGTAAAGCATGTTAGCGTGCTGAGAGGATAAAATGTCACAGATTACGTTCGACTCAAAACCTAATAGTTCAGAGGTGTCATTGCCAAGGGGACAAGTTCTGCAGATTTAATCCATAGGTTGAACTATTATATTAGAATAAATGAGAAGAAAATTGGTTTTGCATTTGATTATAGATAAAGGGGCTTGGACTATTGAAGACCCAATTGAGCTTATCTCCTTTGTTTGCACAACAGGCACGCAATAATATGTTGATGGGGAGTAGGAATATGTCTAGAAATGCCTGGTACATGTAAAGGCATCAAAAGTCAATTTTGTTGGAAAAATGTTTAAAAACAAAACCACCTCCTCATATGTGGAAGGTTTATCTCGAATAAGAAGGACAACACAATGGACTAAAATCAAATTGGTAAGCTGCACTCACTAGAAAGACACAATGGACTAAAATCAAATTGGTAAGCTGCACTCACTAGAAAGTCTACTTGCAGCACAAGTTCTCACTAAAGAACTTGCTCCGAAATCCAAACAGGGCCTAAAGGAATTGCTGCTGTGATACAGGACGAACATACTGATAGAGAAGAAGGGTAATGACAATAACTATGACTGCAAGCAAGAGAGAGCACAAATCCAAGGTTCGCAAAAATAATAATTCCTTGGTTAATCCAAATGCCTCAAATCAATCATTGGCCTGATTGGAAAATAAGAGTGATAATTTCATTATTTCGATTATATGGTCTTAATGGTAGCACAGAGCAAAATTGCATGGGAAGTATGATCATGCTGAACACTACAAGAGCTTGAAATTGAAAACCTAAGAGCATTTAAATGCAAATAAGAATGAAGATACCATGATGTGAGTTAAGTTGCTTACCTTAGCCTTTAAGTTCTTAACTGTCTCCCTCAGAGCATCAGGACTGAGTTTAGCCGATAGCTCTTTCCACTCGGTGAATATTTCCCTTAGAACGACAATGCTGGCTTCCACATTTTCCAAGTGAAGCTTTTCCTACAGATTGCAAAAAAAGAAAATTGTCAGGTCACTTAAAATCAATCAAATAGATTTATTAAAGTTCAATGATCGTTGGAACTGCTTACCCACTGCTTGTAACAGTCGGAGTTTTGAGTCAAGCACCATATGAATATGTCAGCTGCTTCTTTGGTTAGTTCTGGATTATCTGCATAGAATGCCCAGGCTTACTAGTTCATGTTTAATAATCTGCTAACAAACATAAATATTTCTAGGCATACCTAAGGGATTTCCACATACACATTGTACAAAAATTATTTATTTATAATATACTCCTGTAAAATCTGATTTTTCTGTACACCCTGGAAAGTGCAGCTTCTTACAAAAGGTACCCCGTTAGTTCAGAAGTCATCCAATTCATGGGAAAATTGTCTTCATATTATAAAGAGTTTTTCAAGGAGGGGGATGTTCATAATTACAATATTATGTAAGTAAGAAATTAAGGCCTTGTTTCATCGTGGAGCATGGGGTGATGGAGTGCTGCAGTCTATGCATCAACCAGGCTTGTTTGGTAGTAAAAAAACAAACACATGGTAGTAAACTTTATTTTCCTGCTTCTTTGAGGTTCTGAATAAGATGTCTTTTGGCATCCAGCCACGTTGTATTGCAATCTAGCCAACCATGAATAGAGTAGAGAAGTCTGACTACGCGTCCAATCAGATAGAATTTTTGCTTACAAAAACAAAAAAAGAAAAAGGCAGTAATACCAAACAAGGCCCAAGTTCTTAAAAGGATGCATATGAAAATTCAGATATTCAGATGTACAAACAGATACTTTGCAGGGATAGAGAGGAAGAATATATCCATAACAAATTTATACAAGGAATGCAATTCAATGAAAGCATATTCGGACTTACTTTCTTGCATTGCCTTAATACAAGAAGGCAAAATCTGTTGTGATGCTTGCTTAGTAGTTTTGGTTGCTGGGGATCCGGCTAGAGCTAACTCCTTGAGAGTAGGATATACAGCCTCAAACCTCTCAGTGGCCTGAACATAACTTCAGCTTTTAATATAATAATTAATGGAACATAGTCTGGAAGAATAAGTTATAAATCTAGAAATAGAATTGATGATTTAAAAAAAGAAATAAAGAATATGGAAAAAGGAAAAAAGCTGCACCTTAACCCTTGCAGCAGACGGAGGAAATGTAACTCGCATCAACAAATCAAGTGCAGCAGGAGGCATAAGACGTTCCCCCTTTCTAACAGCACCATTTAATAAAATAGTTCGAGCTTTTGGGCCAGACAACAGTCTGAGGAAAAAAAAAAATGGATAATATTTTTAAGACCAAAGAAAAGTAAATAACTAGATAACCACCCATGAGAATTAGTGTAAGGTAAACCTTTCAACCAACTGCAAAACCAAATCCCTGGACTGTGGGTTCCCACTAGACTTCCCACAGATGTTGGGAAACAAGTAATGAGCCCACGCAAACATTCCAACAACCAAATCTCCTTGGGATGCCTATTTATTAATATATCACATCAGACCAAACAGAAGAAAATAACTATAAAAAGCTATCAAGTTTTAAAATCAGTACGTATAAGAAAAGATAAAACAAAATTACCTGAGCGACAACCCAAACAATAAGAGGAAGTTTTTCTTGGCCTTGATATTTCGAGTTCTCCCTTATTTTTGGCAAAAGGCTTATCAGTATATCAGGCTTCCGCCTTAATGTCATAGCTAGAACAACAAAGATAGCAACCTGTAATGGAAAAAAAGAAAAAAAAAGATGCCATGTAAACAATGATGTCCAGGATATTATGCATTGCATATAATGTTATTAACAAGTGGCATTAAAAGTTATTCAATATGTTAATGATCCATCTATCTCACCATTTAACTACTCCTTTACGTTCAAATGATATCAACGCAGAAAAATGGGTACAAATTAGCACCTCCATTTAAGACCGATATAGTCATACGGATATGTCAAAATAATCCCATATACATCAACATCTAATAGTATACCAAACTAAACAAAACAAAATTAGGATATTTTTAGCAGCACTACATCCCCATTAAATTAATAATGCAAGATCCAACGAAAAGGAAGAGGTTGTGAACGAAAAATAGTTTGATTAACAAGAAGAAAGACATGAATGCATAAAGGTGAAGAGTAACAACAAATTAAAATGGAAGAAAATAGAAGGGGTATAGCGTAGAGAGAATGACAACGATTAATTGCTGTACGGCATGAACAGAAAGTCACAACTCTAAATTTTGATCAGAGGAAAAAAATGTAAAAGGACATCGTTTGGACCTACCTGTCATTTGACAATTCACAATCTCGCATGCACTAATTATCCTTCCGCAACAAGAATATTACTCAAAATTGAATTATAAATTATAATAGCTGCTTAATCACACGTAGAAAAGTTGAAACGACGATTCTGACATTGACATAATATTCCCATAAATCATTCATAATGCCAGTTTTCCTCAATCTCCAAAAATCTGAATCAATTGGAGGTACAGAAATATAGTTGGTTATAAATGTTATTTGTTAAAACCTTTATTTAATGCTTACTGCCGTAATGGATCCAAATCGTCCAATAGCCTACAAATTCTTCACTGCATCATCAAAATTTGGGGAATACTTTAAAAAGCCCTCAAAGTAGAAGGGGAAAATGTTAGAGCAATGTGCACATGAAATATTAGGCAATTGCTGCAAGCAGCAAAATGCAAGTAATAGGGAATGAAGATACAAATGTGAAATATCAGTGTATTTGAAAAGACAAAATGTTCCATCTGGTCTGTTTACTAGTCATCAACAGGAACTTCTTTCGATATGCTTTGTAAGCATATCATATAATTATAATCAGAATTTGACCATCAGTTTGAGCAGTAAAACATGAGTAAATCATCATACACTAC
Organism: Ananas comosus; assembly: GCF_001540865.1. Lineage (NCBI taxonomy): Eukaryota > Viridiplantae > Streptophyta > Magnoliopsida > Poales > Bromeliaceae > Ananas > Ananas comosus. The sequence goes on from NC_033625.1 coordinate 12,594,188, forward strand.
CACACATACTGGAAATGGAAAGAAAATATTGCAAATTACAGATAGATTGTAACCTGAGCCCTCGATGGTGCTTGTTGAGCAGCCTTCTTTGAGCCCTTTGCAGCAGCTTGCTGACTTGCCAGGTCAGCAAGTACACCGTCGAGACACCACAGAACAAAATCAGCCAATGCATCAGGTGATTTTTGGCCAATCCAATCAACTGAGGTTTTGTAAACAGGCTCAGATATATGGGACAATGGAATCTGTTCATTTAGAAGCAAATTAAACTTCTTGTTTCAAGAAAAGAAGAAAAGAAACAAAACTAATGAAGCAAATTAAACTTCTTGTTTCAAGAAAAGAACAAAAGAAAACTAAAACTTCCTTGTAAGTTGTAACGTTATGAGCTTCATCATGCTACAACAATCCCGTTGCTGATTTCTATATTCATATTCCGAACAACCAGGAGAATTAAATGCCAAACAATAACTACGTTGCTTAATTTAAACATCAAGTACATGGAAAATAGGTTATTATATCCACATGCAGGATAACAAAGATGTAAGAAGTCAAAATAAAACAAGATTAACTATTAAGCTACATTCATTATCTTTTTTTGGGAAAGTCAAATAAAAAACTACAAATTTCTAGAATAAAGAACCCAAAAAGTTCAAAAAGGAGCTAATATAGGAACTCAAACTGTGTCACTGAATTAATCCTCTAATATTTTTTGATAGCTCTAGCAAGGCTAGTTCTAACATCGTGAAGTTGTCCTTGAAGTTATGCTTCTAATATGTAGAATCCAAAGCTAGTAGATCTAGCAGCTTTTGGGTTCCTTCATGCATGAAGGTGCTTAATTTTTCAGCTTTTTCCATCTATCATTCACTTTATTTAGAAAAAATCTAAAAGTCAAATTCACTTTCTAAACTTGAATCACAAGTAGATCTTGTAGATCAACAAATTTTGGGACCCAATGGTGGTTCCAATGCTTAATGGTAACCAAATTTCAGCATCAAAACATGCAATTGTAACTATTTCCCAAGTTTTTTCCAATTTTTGCGAAACTCACAAGAAATGAAAATAAATTTGGTAAAAAATACTGCTAATGATGAAAGGTTATAATAAATTTACTAATCACAATGTTACGCATGAATTTCCATCAACTCATGTCCTTCATTTAGGCAGAGACAACTAGATTTACAATATTTCCCCTAACCTCAAAATCTATATATCTCAAACACAAAATCTTTAAATAAGGTCAATATTTTAAAAAATGAGAAAAAAGAAATTTTAAAGAGTAGACTGAATGTTAGGTAGGGATAGTTAAAATAAAAAAAATAAGATCAATAATTAGAAAACTGAAGCAGAGATAAGACAGAAAAAGCAGGGCGGAAGAAGATTGACTTCATAGTAGTAGGAAAGGAAACGATAGCACTCAATATGATTAAAGTTCTGCCCAGGCAAAGAGCTGAAATGGAGGTTATAGAAGCCATAAAGTTGACTTCCACAAAGCTGGAACATAAGATATCAACATGATGATCAATTAAGCAGAATATTACGATTAAGTTAAACTTAGCAAATGTAAGGATGCAACTTTTGTGAAATAAGAAGAGATAACCATTTGACTAAAAAAAAAAACTGTAAGTGTAACAAATACATATATCCAATAAAATTATATTATATATATATATATATATATTATATATATATATATATATATATATATTATCTTTCTACAAACCATGATGAAAAATCACAAGCCAAGTAGGAAAACTAATAAATGAGAAAGTCCTATATGACACTAATAGATCTAGATTCAGTTAGCCTACTTAAAATGTTACCAGCAAATAGTCGGAAAAGTACTTTTAACATGTCTAATCAACATGAAAAGCAACAAAAGAAAGCCCTCACAACATACATTAAAGTATCACATAAAATGGTTTCCTCTTAAAAAGAGAGCAAGCAATATAACAATCAATATACTTGGAAAAGAAAACAGTGTGCCGTGGTACACAGTAGGGTTATTTATTTTCTTTTTGTTACAGCCATAGGTATGGTTATTTTTTTTTATATCTTACAAAAACCAAACATCATTTACGTAACCTAGCAAATCAAATCTAGGAAAACTAACTTCCTTTTTGACTATCTCTGTTCGCCACTTTTACAATCCAGAATGTGAACAATTCGTAAATCAATCGCCGCAAACCACACAGATTCACAGAAGGTACGCAATCTCGGGTAACACGTGTATCTTGACATGAGGATACATTTAAGTTTATTATATTTATAACAAAATAAAAGCTTAGCTTGGAGAATCCTATATATGGACATTAAATTACCACATTAGTAGATCATTTGATTACCAACAATTAAGTGCCACAACCACATGCATACAAGCAATTGTTTCCATTTCCATCTGAGAAAATAACGCTTTTAAAGTAATTTCGCTACCGCATGTCATTTATTCTAGAAATTCATGAACAAAAACAGATGCATGCAATGGAAGAGAGTCCCCTCAAGGAAACCAAAAGATAACAGATCGAAAATGGTGCTAATACCAAAGGAGAAACAATATTTAAGGTAAAGATCACCCAACAAGACAAAGGAGCTTACATCGACGATCTTAGAAACAGGAGATTCCTTGAACATTTTGGCCCAGGGGAATTGGATGCGCTCACGCCGACGAAAGCCCTTCAAAATAGTCGGCAAATCGCATGAGTTGAATTTCCTGCTCGAGTCTCATACGAACCCTGAAACAAATAAATACGATTAATTAGATCAGATGACGCCGTCACAAAAAAAAAAAAAAAAAAAAAAAGAAGAACTTTTTAAGATTTAGATGAAAATTGTAGCAAAAGAAGGGAAAACTGGATCAGATCAAATCCGCACCGAGATCTCGATGAGATGCGCGGCGAGATTCTCCGCATCAATGCCCGCGGCGGCCTCGGCCACGGTGATCTTGGGCTTCTTGGGCTTCTTCTGCTTGATCTTCTTGGGGGCCTCGCCCCCGTTCTCCTGGGCCCCGTGGGGCGCCGCGTCATCGTCGTCCTCATCGGACGAGGCGGCGCGCGCGGCGGCGGCGGCGGAGGGCGCCGCGTTCGCCGCGGCCGCCGCGGCGGCGGCAGCGGATTCGAGGGCGCGGCGGCGCTCGTGCGCCCGCTGCTCGACGGAGGCGAAGACGTGGGAGCGATCGGGGCCGCGGGAGGCTGAGCTGCCGCGGTCGGGATCGGCGGCTTGCGGCGGCTGGTGGCGGCGCTGGCGCTTGCCGTAGGTGACCTTCTGCCACCCGTGGTTCGGATCCGCCGCAGCGGGGGCGGAGGCGGCGGTGGAGGCGGCGACGGCGGCGGCGAGGGCGGCGTCGTCGTCGTCGTCGTCCGCGGCGAGGACGGGATCGAGGAAGGGCGCGGCTTTGGTCTCGTCCATGGCTCGGGGCAAAAGGAGAAAGAGAGGGTTTTGACGGAGAAAAAGAGGCGAAAGGGAAAGGGAGAGAGGAGGAGCGGAAACCGAGGAGAGGGTATTTATGTGCACGAGGAGGAGGAGAGAGAGAGAGAGAGAGAGAGGGGATGAAATGAAACGGAGGCCCCGTATGCGGATGGGTGTTCTATACTTCTATAATAACAAACGGCTGTGGATGAGAAAAAAAATGGGGGCAAAATACAGTAAATTTTTTTTTTGTTTTTTTCAGACCTTTTGGATTTGTTTTACCATAAAAGCAATGCATTGGTACGATGCAATTTGGGAAATTGATTGTAGCATGAAATGGCCGATCAACAAACCCATTTTCACTGCAGGCCTTCTGGTCGGATATAATTGGAGACTAGTACGGCGTCCGCATTATGCCGTGGATAGTTAGGGCGTGTTTGGTTCGCGTTTTTTTTACCCTAGAATCAGAATCGGAATGGATAAATTCGTTTGTAGGTGTTTGGTACGTGGGAATTCTATTCAGATTCCGATTCCCGAGTGGAATGGGAATCCCCCAATCACCTCATTTTTTAATCCGACCTAGGAGGCCGGATTGAAAGTTGAATCCGGACGGAATGATATTTATTCGGATTAAATTCATTTTTTCTACTTTTTTAATTAAAATATGAGTTAAAATTTAAAAATTAAATATATAATTTTAAATTTTAATTTGAACTTAAATTAAAATTTAAAATTTAATCAAGGATTTCAAATCTAACTTATGAATTTGAATTTAAATTAAATTTTAATTTATATAAAGTTTTATTCAAATTTTATTTAAAATTTAAATTAAATTTATGGATTCAAATTAAAATTTAAATTGTAATTTT
>NC_033625.1:12599172-12606494 GCF_001540865.1 Ananas comosus
TTTGAATTTGAATAAATCAAAATTTAGTTTCATATTTTGAATTATCCACTCAACTTCAAAGTTTATTTTTTTTAAAAAAATAGATTTAAAATTTTGACATTATTTCAAAATTTTGATATAAATTTTTAATATTTAAAGTTTAATTTGAATTTAAATTAATATATTATAAAGATAATATTAATATATTAATTTGATTACGTTTCTTATATACACCTGAACCAAACACCGACAATGGGAATGATTTATTCCGATTCCAATTCAGGTGATGAACCAAACAGAATTAGATAATGAGTCATTCCGATTCCGATTCCAGCTTATTTTGATTCCGATTCCGATTCCGACTCCAACTTCGAACCAAACACGCCCATAGTATTTTAGTTAATTAATAATATAATTATTAATTTTAAAAGGCTAAATTACAGAAAGTTTTTATGTCAATACCCATTTTTTTACTTTTTTCTGTTATTTAAAAACCTACACTTTACCTCCTTCAAAAATAAGAAATATTCACAGGGGTACACCATGACAAAATGACCAAAATGTCCCTCACTATCTTCGTCTTCTTCCCAACCTCACTCGGCCGTCGCCCCTCCTCTACCGTTCTTCGCGTCTCGCTCAACCGCAATTCCAACTCCATTTTCCTCCACATGCTCTCTCGCTCTTCCTGCACTCGCGTCATCCCTCCATTTCGGCGACGATAGGGAGGAGATCGGAGTGGGCATGGACGGAGAGGCGTGCGAGGGCATGGGCGAGACGGCGAAGGAACACGAGAGCATGTGTGTTGACGCGAATGGAGGGGTGGGCGAGGCGACAGTGTAGGGCGAGGCGGCGGTGTAGGGCAGCGATGAGGAGGCGGCAGGGAGAAAAGGGTATTTTGGGTATAAAAAATATATAATAATAGGATATAAATGAAACCCAAACGGAATACTAACGGCGGGGGGCCAAAGTGAACATTTCTTATTTTTCAAGCGGGGCAAAGTGTAGGTTTTTAAATCAGGGGAAAAAAGTGAAAAAGCGGGTATTGACAAGAAATTTTCTGTAATTTAGCCATTTTAAAATTAAAAAATTATAATAAAAAATTTATAAAGTACTCTTATAAATATTATAAAAATAACTTTTTTATTCATATTTTCTTAATTTTTAGCATTTAAAGAGTTAAATTATTTTAATAATTTTATTTAAGAATTCAATCAAACTTAATAATTTTTGTCACTATTTTATAAATAATTTTTTTAACTAAAATGTTAAAGTTTGAGGATTTAATAAATTTTTTAAGTAAAATGTTAAAATTGAAGGACTTATTTCAAATTATCGAAAAAAGTGAGGTGACTTNTGACATCTCCATATCGGATGGGAATGATGTTGTCATTGGATTTATAAGAGGACTCCACCCTAATAATAGCTGTGTTTAAGCATTTTGGGCCGGTAGTTGGGCCCAACGAGTTATTGCTAGTGGGTTGGGTCGTTGTAGGCTCATGGTGAAGCCATATCTCCATTTAATCCATTAGCCGATAAAAGAATTTTTGGATGCACTCGTTGCACGCCAATTAATCCATGAGCCAATAGAAACTAGCCAAATGTCTTATATTTTATTTTATAATACTAACTATCAAATATTCTATCAATCATCTAGTAAACTATGTGTTATATATAGACATCCAATGTAGAGAATGTTTATAAGGTACACTCATAATTTTAAGAGAAAGAATACTTTTTTTACTTACACCTGATTTATACTAAGGTACACTCATAATTTCAAGAGAAAGAATAACTTTGTTACTTACACCTGATTTATACTAACGCTATATATAACACATAGTTTACTAGATGATTGATAGAATATTTGATAGTTAGTATTATAAAATAAAATATAAGACATTTGGCTAGTTTCTATTGGCTCATGGATTAATTGGCGTGCAACGAGTGCATCCAAAAATTCTTTTATCGGCTAATGGATTAAATGGAGATATGGCTTCACCATGAGCCTACAACGACCCAACCCACTAGCAATAACTCGTTGGGCCCAACTACCGGCCCAAAATGCTTAAACACAGCTATTATTAGGGTGGAGTCCTCTTATAAATCCAATGACAACATCATTCCCATCCGATATGGAGATGTCACAAACTCCCTCCCGTTTAGGCCCTGACATGCCCGTCAGCCCTAAACACACACAGCCCAAAATTACCAAGCGATCCAATGATGTGACCAAAGTGACAATTTATATATTGTATAGATATATTTGATTAGAAATATAGTAATTATAATTATGTATATATAGTATTTTTTTTAATTTGATACAATAAAAAGTATTGTAATTAAAATTTTGTCACGTGAGATTATCTCTAATATAAAAAAAAAAATACTTTCGAATTAAAAAGTGATTAGGGAGATTTTATTTTTTGTTTAAAATTATTCTTTTGAATTGCTGCAGTTGAAACTATAGCTAATTTGAGCGTAGTTCCAACTGTTGCAATCGGGCAACCTCATATTGTTTCAACTGCAATAGTTGGATTCAAATACAAACCAAATGTCGGATTTGGATACGCATGTAGTTATAATTGATGTAGTTGGAACTGCATGTGGAGGCCCACCTGTAGTAGTTGAAATTATGCCAGAATTAGCTGCAGCTCAAACTATAGCAGTTAAAGAGAGTAATTTTAAAGAAAAATAAACTTATCTTTTCTAATCACTTTTTAAATAGATATAATATTTTTAATTTCTATATTGGAGGTAATCTCACTACCATATATATAAACTGGTAAAATTTTAAAAATATGCATCCCAATTGCATGCAACCAAATAAATTATTTATAATTGCAGTACTTTTTTTTACTGAGTTCAACCAAATAAGATGCATATTTTTAAAATTTTACCAGTTTATATATATGGTAGTGAGATTACCTCCAATATAGAAAATAAAAATATTATATCTATTTAAAAAGTGATTAGAAAAGATAAGTTTATTTTTCTTTAAAACTACTCTCTTTAACTGCTATAGTTTGAGCTGCAGCTAATTCTGGCATAATTTCAACTACTANTTTTAAAAATATGCATCCCAATTGCATGCAACCAAATAAATTATTTATAATTGCAGTACTTTTTTTTACTGAGTTCAACCAAATAAGATGCATATAAATAAGACTGCTACATTTCTACCTGAACACATTTTCAACTAGATCATTTTTCTCATTATGTCGAACCAAACACCCATAGTGTAAACTAGATTATGAACCAACATTTCTCAATCATATTGTAGATAAACTAGATTATGAACCAACATTTCTCAATCATGTTGTAGAGTACTGCATAAGAGGCATTCTTTATTTGCAACTAATATCGACTTACGGTGTCCTTGACTTAGACCCCTCTCAACTAGGGTTTTGGTGTTGCGGGAATACAAAGTAACCGCAGGAAAATAAAGTGAGAGATTAAGGTCACAACATTAGCCTACCAAAGAGGGTTTCATCTAGACCTGGCAATATTTACCTGCACTCGCAGGTTTCATCTAGACCCGGCTATTTTTACGCTGCACTCGCCGGTTACCCGCAAATTTACCGGTATAGGTACTAGTTTTTATTAGCCAAAAATTATAAGTAAAACATGTGGCTACCCATTAAGTTGTAATAGGCAACCTGCGGGTACCTACGGGTACTCGTATATATAAAGATCATGAAAAACTTTATTAATTTTGTATCATGAAAATTTAGGATAATAAAATACATTTATATTATGTAATTTATACATTTTAAGATTTTATATTGTTTATTATATGTTATGATATTTCAAACATAAGATATATTATGGTTTTAAAAATTATATATATATGTTTTGCATTTGAAAAGTATAGGAGCAAAAAAAAAAAAAAAAAAAAAAAAAAAAAACTTGCAGGTAATCCACATACCCTCCTGCCCTGTAACGACCCAGCCCACTAGCAACAATAACTCGTTGGACCCAACCACTGATCCAAAATACTTAAGCCCAGTTATTATTACTAGTGTCTAAGTCTCTTATATACCCAATCACATCCCATTCCTATCCTATGTGGGATTATTGGGGTGTGACAGACTCCCCCCGTTAAGGCCCTGACGTCCTCGTCAGTCCAGTCACACACACAGCTCAAGATCACCAGGCGATGTGAGACTCGTCTCGCTAGCCTTGTCATTCATACCCTGGCATAGCCGGTCACCTTATCATACAGACTCCGGCATAGCCTATCACCTTATTTTTTAGACCCTGACTCAGCCGAGACTTGCCACACATTTTCGGCTGGTGATTGGCTCTGTCGGAGTCTGTATGACAAGGTGAGCGGCTATGCTAGGTCTGAATGACAAGGCTAGCGAGACGAGTCTCACATCGCCTGGTGATCTTGGGCTGTGTGTGTGACTGGACTGACGAGAACGTCAGGGCCTTAACGGGGGGAGTCTGTCACACCCCAATAATCTCACATCGGATACGAATAGGGATGTGATTGGATATATAAGAGACTTATACACTAGTAATTATAACTGGGCTTAAGCATTTTGGATCGGTGGTTGGGCCTAACGAGTTATTGTTGCTAGTGGGCTGAGTCGTTACATTTGGTATCAGAGCCAATTACGTGACGAGTCTCGGCTGAGCCCGGGTCTAGATAACAAGGCTAGCGAGACGAGTCTCACATCGTCTGGTGATCTTGGGCAGTGTATGTGATTGGACTCGCGAGGACGTCAGGGCCTTAACGAGAGGAGTCTATCACACCCCAATAATCCCACATACCCCAATAATCTCACATCGAATATGAATGTGTGATTGGGTATATAAGAGATGTAGACGCTAGTAATAATAACTGGGCTTAAGTATTTTGGGCTGGTGGTTGGGCCCAACGAGTTATTGTTGCTAGTGGGCTGGGTCGTTACACGCCCGCCCATGTGTCACGGGTCGATCGTTGGGACTCGACCGTGACATCCTTGGGGGCCACATTTGGTAGGCACTTGGGTTGACGAAGTTATTGAGTTGCAGAGTTGAAGCATTCCATTAGGGTGGAGTCGCTGTCAAGTCTATGGAGGCAATTCCCTAGCAATGGCCCGTGCCATGACTGGGAATTTGGTGCCGCATACGGGGTTTCAAAACGTACCCCTCGGTGAGCACCTTTGTACCCCCAGGGTGCCAAATGGATGGATGCCTCGTAAGGGTATATAGAGGAGGGGTGGACACTTCATAAGTAGCCCCGACTCCCCCATCGACCCATAGGACATGGGTCGTCCCTTGGCTAGCGGAGTGGCCAAGCTTAGCGTTCCGTGTTACCGGGTATTGGACGGTTGAAGGGACACGGGCCTAGGGTAATGTTGCAGACGCGAGAGGTCGACGACATTACGGAGCAGGGAATATCGGGAGGCTTTCCTCCTAGGATCACTTGCGCTACCTGTAATACACTGGACTTTCGCAAATTGCGGAGTTCGAGTATGTGGAATGGTGTGTGGATCACTCCTACATGTTCTAAAAGGTTAGAACAAGTTTTTGGATAAGTTAGAGGATGATTGGAATGCTATAAAGTTAGAAGCCATTGATTGGGTCGAAATCACCTTTCTGCTTTGGGTGCTACCCGGTACAGCTCCGCGCCCATTATGTGTACCCGGTACCACAAATTCAGAAACGGGCAGAGTTGTATTTTGGGTCTTTTCGACACCTTGGATCTCATCATATGAAGGGCCAGCACGTACTTATCGGAGCTCAGTGGAGGTTGCTTAAGCTCCAGAGCCCCTTCTTTCTCATCTCTCTCTCTCGCTCTCTCCTAGGGTTTTCTCTTCTCTACAAAGGGACTTCGCCGATCTTCGCTTCGTTTTCGGTCGCCGCGTGCGCAGGTTCATCTTCGCTGGTCTGCGAAGTGTCGCAGCACCTTTGTGCAGCATGCAAGAGAGCGTTTTTGGAGATTTTCGGGGCAGCCCTGGACCAGTGAGGTGCTGGTTAAAGCCTTGTAGAAGTAAACACATTGTTGTTTTTTCCCGTTATCGATCGTCTATTTCATCGTATTGAGTAGCGTATTTCATCAGATTTTTGCTCCTTGCTCCGTACTAAACTACTGAGAATTCAGCCATTATTAATGAGATTAATTAGCTGTGAATTGAACCTTCTTAGATAATGGGATAACTACTTTGAAGCTTATCTTGGAATATTTAGCCCTTTAGAACTAAATCGGCCTTAAATGCTACAAGTTTGTGCGAATTGTATGCAAATTAGTGATTCTTTTTCGTTCGTCAGCGTCTTCGATGCCTCGTTGAGCTGTGAACTTGACTTTTTGAAGCTTGGTTTGGGAGGTTATTCTTAACCCTGATGCGTATACAGGGATTTGTTAGTTAATATAACTGGAATCGCGAGATTTGACTATTACGAAGCTATAGATCGATCTAAATTGAGTGTCTCGAAATCGTCTCACGAGAGGGTGTTTGACCCTTGGACCGCCTTCGTCTGGTCCTGGAGGACCTTCTGGAAGCTTAACGTGAGGTATTGAACTAAGCCAAACAGGGATTTAAGCTATTCCAATGTACGAAGTGTATTTGCGCCGAAATTGGCCTTTTCGATCGTAATTTTGATACGATATGTATGCTTCGTGTTCAGCAGGATTGCGACCTAGTGGAGCTGATCCTTGGAACTCCTTGGACTGTTTTGGAGCCTAGTACTAGGTGGGTCGGACCTAACCAGAGCAAGTGAAACTCCCCTATGTTCTATATGTATTATAGAAAGGGTCTTAGTATTGTGCTTGTGTGATTGATTAAGGGCTTGACATTCGTCATCATAATGTCGAACATATTTGATATAAAGTCTCTATAAAGTAGAGGACACTTATCCATGAAATTCTTTACATTTATATTCAATTCAGTTGAATGATTCATGAACAAGTGTAGGATGCACTTTAAAGTAGAGAACAATGACATTCTCCTGACTCTAATATAGAGAACTATGACATGCTCATGACTATGTTGATAGTTCCATACTAGTGGAAAGATTATAATGCTATATGATTTAGCTTTACCCTTACATGTTTGCAATCTAGTGAATACTAGCTTTTGTTACTATTTGTGTATTGAAATTCCGATCAGAGGATCGAGGGTAAGAACTTTGCAATGAAATTATGAAAATTGTGACATGTGGATATTGGATATTGTTTGCTTGCCATCGTGCTCATTCGCACACGCTTGTGAGGGTAGCTCCCTACAAGCCGGCACTCCGGAGTTGGCCTATGCGACAGTTGCTCGCCCGTGCGGGATTGGGTGCCGAAGTGGATTGCCGTGGGGAGTGTATACTACCACGGGGCCATTAGGCGCGGCGCAAGCTGGACTACCTTG
>NC_033625.1:12607564-12619439 GCF_001540865.1 Ananas comosus
CCCTTCAACCCCGCAGTGTCTACCATAGTCTCGGTTAATGGTCGGCCTTCACACTCTACTCAGAGCCGACTCGGTCCCAGACCTACTGCCCGATCGCTCTACTCAGAGTGTAGCGGACCATGAACACTCAGACTCGGACTGCTCCTGCAGTAGGGGGTCACCCATCCTAGGACTACTCCCATCCTAGCACGCTTAACTCTCTTAACCTCTTGGGCCTTGCCACCACCCAAAATGCTTAAGCCGGGTTAAGAGTTTAGCCCTATTATATCTCATATATAGGACTATCTGGAGTCTCACAGGGCGGAACCTAATGAGGCAAGCGGTATCGGCGTCCGTAAAGTGAACCTTGAGAGACTGGACCGATGGTGTGAACGGCCAGGCGTGGACAAGCCAAGGAAGGGGCCAGTGGCCAGCGATGCGGAGTGAGGCCGGTTCGTTTGTATTGGGGCCTTACGAGGCTAACCTATGGGAACCAAGGGCGCGGAGCGCCATGGCAAAGCAAGGGTCGTGTGGACGGTCGAGAAGCACGGTGCGGACTTGTTGGTTCCCTTGCCAGGAATGATGGGACACGAGAGCCGTACAGGTTGAATGCGTGGCACAGAAGTGCGAAGCATGGGTGTGCGGGGTGTCACGCTAAGTCGCTGGCATTGGGAGATAGGCGAGCTTGTGGCACACAAGCTAAACCGATGATCAACCTACCTCGATAGCTAATCCCAATCCGGCGCGACGTCGAGAACGGCGGAATCGCACGCTCGCACGGCCTCCTAGCGATGCTACGACGACGAACGTACACTCGAACGGCACCGCGGCACGACGTCGACGACGATCCGAGCTCCAACGAGAGAGAGGGGAAGAAACATGCAAAACTCTCTCTCTCAGCCTCTCAACACATGTATATAGCAGTGGGGAAGGAGGGTGACACGTACGAGGCATGGAAAGACCAAAATGCCCTCTCACCTACCCTGATGTACCGGTACACGAGCAGTTGTACTGGTACAAATGGCAACCCGAGAGTAGATGCGCAGAAACAGGTGAAGTGTACCGGTACACATCCAATGTTGTACCGGTACAGAAAGTGTACCGGTACACTTCTGATGTTGTACCGGTACAACAAGCAGGAAATCTGCAATTTGCAGATTCCAATGCTAACTTCTACTCTCGCGTCCCCACTGAGTCCGTTTTGCGTTTATTTCGCGCCAACGCGACTCGGACTTGTCCCGACACCCTCATGACGTGTCGACGAGCCTCAAATGCTGTACTCCAGGGATCTTCCCCCACTATAAAAAGTTTCATCCTCGAAACTTACGCATACCTCAGCCCTGAGCATCAAACAGATAGGGATAGGACTCTCATATCACCGTCTCGGGCTCCGAGGTCGCCTCTCGCTCCTCGTGATTGCTCCACTGCACTTTTACATACGGGACGACCCGGTTGCGCAATTCTTTCGTCTCCCGAGCAAGAATCCGCAACAGTCTCTCCTCGTATCTCAGATCCTCGCCAAACTCTAGTGGAGTGAAGTCAATCATGTGGGAGGGGTCGAATACATATCTCCTCAATACCGAGACGTGGAAGACATCGTGGATACCAACCAGTCGGGGAGGTAGAGCAATCCTGTAGGCAACCGAGCCAACTCGCTCTAATACCTCAAAAGGGCGAACAAAACGTGGACTGAGCTTCCCACGCACTCCGAATCTGCGAATCCCTCTAGACGGCAAGACTTTGAGAAAAACATGATCTCCAACCTGAAACTCTAAGTCTCGTCTCCTGGTATCGGCGTAGCTCCTCTTGCGGCTCTGGGCTGTCAAAAGGTGTCATCGAACAACTCTCACCTTTTTCTCAGCCTCTAGCAAGATCTCAGGCCCTAACGTCTTCCTTTCACCCATCACTCCAAAACAAAGGGGATCGACATCTGCGTCCATACAACGCTTCAAACGGAACCATCTGGATGCTCGTTTGATAGCTGTTGTTGTACGTAAACTCAGCCAGTCTCAAATGTCGATACCACCCTCCTCCAAAGTTCAGGACGCATGTCCTCAGCATGTCCTCTAGAGTCTGTATGGTGCTCTCTGACTGACCATCTGTTTGTGGATGAAACGCCGTGCTGAAGTGCAATTGTGTACCCAAGGCTGTCTGTAGACTACTCCAAAAGTGCGAAATAAACCTCGGGTCCCTGTCCGATACAATCGACCTCGGCATATCATGCAGCCTAACAATCTCATCCAGGTATAACTATGCGAGCCTCTCTCTGGACCAGGTGGTTTGAACTGGTAGGAAGTGAGCAGACTTAGTCAGTCTGTCCACTATCACCCAAAAAGCATCGAAGCAACCCTGCGCTCTAGGCAATCTCACAACGAAGTCCATCGTGATCTGCTCCCATTTCCACTCAGGCACTGACAGACTCTGAAGCTTGCCAGCAGGTACCTGATGCTCGGCCTTTACCTGTTGACAAGTTAGACACTGAGCCACATATCTGCCAATGTCTCTCTTCATTACATTCCACCAGAACTGTACCTTTAAATCCTTATACATTTTGGTTCCACCAGGGTAAACCGTATAAGGTGAATATGAGCATCTCTCAAAATGTCTTCTCGGATCCCTGAATCTGCAGGCACACAGTCGGTCCCTGTACCGCAGTACTCCCAAACTGTCCACCACGAAGCCCTCGGCTTGTCCCTTGTCTAGCTGCTCTCGAATCCTCGACAAGTGAGAATCTCCACTCCGTTTCTTTCAGATCTTATCCAACAGAGTGGGCTGCAAGACAAGAGATATCAGTCTCGCAGTAGATCCAAGGGACACTACCTCGAGCCTCAGCTACTGCAACTCCTCGAGTAACGGCCTTTGCTGTGTGATCACCAAGCTCCAACTCTGCACTGCCTTCCTGCTCAACGCATCTGTCACTACATTCTCCTTGTCGGGATAATACTGAATACTAATATCACAGTCCTTTAGTAACTCCAACCACCGGCGCTGCCTCAGATTCAATTCCCTTTGAGTGAACAAATACTTGAGACTTTTATGATCTGTAAACACCTCGCAGTGCTCGCTATACAAGCAATGCCACCACAACTTTAGAGCAAAGACTATCGCGGCAAGCTCCAAGTCATGCGTAGGGTAATTCTTCTTGTAATCCTTTAACTGCCGTGAAGCATAAGCAATTACCCTACCATACTGCATCAGCACACAGCCCAAACCACTGTGCGATGCATCACTGTAGTTCACAAATCCTTCCCCCATCACTGGAAGGATAAGGATAGGAGCTGACGTCAACCTCTGTCTCAACTCATCAAAGCTCCTTTGACAATCCTCACTCCAGATAAACCGAATCCCCTTTCGAGTCAATCAAGTGAGGGGTGTGGAAAGCTTCGCAAAGCCTTCCACAAACCGACGGTAATATCCTGCCAGTCCCAGAAAACTCCTCACCTCAGTCACTGTCGTCGGTCTGGGCCAATCCTGAATGGCATCAATCTTCTTCGGGTCCACTGCTACGCCCTCGGCTGAAATCACGTGGCCCAAGAAAGCAACCTCCTGTAACCAGAACTCGCACTTTTTTAGCTTGGCATACAGCTTCTTCTCTCGCAGAAGCTGTAGCACAGTCTTTAAGTGCTCCTCATGCTCGGCATCACTCCGGGAGTATTTCAAGATGTCGTCAATAAAGACTACCACAAATCTATTCAAGAACGGCTTGAACACTCTGTTCATCAAATCCATAAATGCGGCAGGAACATTCGTCAATCCAAAAGGCATCACTGTGAACTCATAATACCCGTACCGAATCCGAAAAGCCATCTTGGAAACATCCTCGGCCCTCACCCGGAGCTGGTGGTAACCGGACTAGAGATCAATTTTCGAGAAGACACAAGATCCTTGCAGCAGATCAAACAGATCATCGATGCGCGGCAAAGGGTACTTATTCTTGATGGTCACTTTATTCAGCTCCCGGTAATCCACACACAACCAAAGTGAACCATCCTTCTTCTTTACAAATAACACCGGCGCTCACCAAGGCGACACACTGGGTCTCACATACCTCTTATCCATCAGATCCTGAAACTGCGCCTTTAGCTTTCTCAGCTCTGCCGGTGCCATCCGATAAGGTACCTTCGAGATTGGTGCAGGAACTACATCAATCACGAACTCAATCTCCCTCTCCGGCGGCCTCGTCGTCAACTCCGGGGGAAACACATCCGGAAACTAGCGGACTACAAGGATATCCTCGAGTCCCAGCGCCGCCGTAGGTACCTCTACAACCGTCGCTAGAAAAGCGATGCATCCTCTACTTATCAGCTGTCGAGCCCTCGCGGAAGAAATTCAAGTGGCAAACAACGTGCTCCTGCAGTCCCTAAAAGTGAACTTCTTCTGGCCTGGCTCGCGGAACGTCACCGTCATCGCTCCACAATCAATAGTAGTATAGTACCGCGCTAGCCAGTCCATACCGAGCACAACATCAAAGTCCTGCAGCTGCCCTAACACCAGCAGGTCTGCAGGCATGATCCACGCATCCAATTGCACCGGACATAACCAACAACACTCTGCAACCTGTAATATATGGTCGGAAATTTGCACCTCTCGTGCCTGTGACAATGATCCTAACTCTAGACCATATAACAATGCAAATGCTCGGCTAACAAAAGAATGCGATGCACCGGTATCAAAAAGTGTATGAGCTCTAATACCAGAAATTAAAATGATACCTGCCACCACTCGATCGGCTGCTGAAGAGTCCTCCACCTGAGCTGCGTAGACCCTGCCACTCGGAGCCTGCTGTCGCAGCTCACCCTGACGCGGCGCAGATGCTCTATCCTCCTGGCGGTAACTCGGTGGTGCCCCGTAAGTCTGTTGGGGTGCTGGCTGTACAGATGCGGTGAATGGTGCCGATGATGCTGCTCGAGGACAAACTGATCTCATATGCCCGGGCTGACCGCAACTGTAACACCTACCCTCTCTCTGCTCGCACTGCCAGGGCCAGTGGGGTCCCCCGAAGATCACATACTGTGGTATCCTCGGTGGCTGTCCCTGCTGACGGGATCCCCCAGAACGCTGACCCCCCGAAGACCCACGACCCTGAGAGCGTGATCTGGCGGTCTCGGCGGAAGCCTACTGCTCGACTGTACTGCATCATCTGGAAAGGGGCACTTCCGGTCCTGACTCTGCCTTACTGCCTGAGTCCTCTCCCGAATGGATGCATCACCCCTCTCTACCCAAAGAGCCTGCTCCATCGACGCGTCCAAGGTCCTCAACCTCTGCGCCTGAACAAGACGGAAGATCTCGGGTCTCAAACCCTGCTTAAAAAGGTACACCCGATGCGCCTCGTCTCTAGCAACGAACGGAACACAGTTCAGGAGTCGAGTGAACTCCTGAATATACTCCTGTACCGGTCGATCCCCCTGCTGAATCCTCTTCAATCCTCCTCGAGTTTTTGTTTCACACTGTTGGGAAAATACATCCCAAACAGCATTCCACAAAACTCGTCCCACCTCATCTGTGAAGCCACCAACCCGTAGTCTCGCCACACCCTCCTCCACCATGCATGTGCGTCACCTGCCAAGCAGTGGACTCCCAGGTGTACCTGCTCCCGATCAGGAATGAACAAATCCTCAAATAGTTTCTCCATCGCGCTGACCCAACCCTCGACAACCCAAGCCTCAGTGCAACTGCCATCGTAGGTCGACGGATCAAAACAATGGAAGCGGGCAAGTCTCTCAGCCATCCGCTCCTGCTCAGCCTCAGTCAGCTGTGGAACCTCACCAAAAGCTGCAACTGGCGCTGGTGGAACTGTCACTGGTGGGGGTACTATTGCTAGTAGGGGTACTGCTGTAGTTGGTGCTGTCACTGGAGTAGACGGAGGTGGAACTGGCTGCTTTGGTACTGTGCTCTGGGGCGGAGCTAACCTCTCACACATCCTCTATAACAACACCCCCTGCTGCCTCGTCACCTCTGTCAAGGCAGCTAACTGCTCCCTCAAGTCAGGAGGTGCGCTCGTCTCTGGTCGGACACTCCGCTCCACAACAGGGGGTGCACTCGCCTCCGGTCGGGTACTCCGCTCCGTCTGCTCTGGCATCTCGAAAGATCCCGCAAGATCCTGCATCAACTGGGCACGCTCCCGCAACGACGGTCGACCTCGGCGACGATACATAGCTGTAGCTGTAAAGAACGGAACAGGATCAGATAAAATACAATCACTCCCAACCCAATCAAACGAAAGTCCAGAAGGCGGCCCCTGTTTCTCCTCAAAATTATATCGTCTGCAGCCAACATAATTTTACAGGCCAAAACAGGAACTCCTCCAATCACTCACTCCACTCTAGGAGAAATTAAAACAATTAATCAGTGACTTTCGCGATAAATCACGCCTCTCGCGTCTTACCTTCCTAAAGTTTGCCAAACTTAGGTTTCCTAGGTTCCAACGACCTAATTCTAAGCTCTGATACCAACTTAATCTGTCACGCCCCGGATTACACGTTTTTCCAGGCACGCCAATAGACCCGCCGTATACGAAGAAATTTTTTCTGTATACGAAGCGAAGCTGTACTGAAACTGTAATCAAACAACACTACAACCAGTAGTATAGAGCTGCTAGAATGAAAACAGATAAATAAACAAGTTCCAAATACATACGTAGCATCCAGGTACAAAAGTGCTCGCACAAGCGAGTCTAACATCCGTATGTACATGAACTCAAAAATAAAAGTACAACTACCTGCAGAAGGTACTCCACTAGCTCAGGCTCGACTGGTAGGGCTCTAACTCGCGACGCCCTTGCCACTATCAGGATCAGCAGCAGCAGCAGCCGAAGACGACGGCTCTGCAAAACGGAAGCGAAAAACTGGGCGTGAGAACTACTGCAAAAATAAGTAGTCCTCAGTGGGTGCCGCCCTCAACATCATCGGTCCACCAACTAAGTTTACAGAAGCGAGCTGGGATAATAAGTAATGCTGGAGCAAATCTACAGCTAAAACCACTATACTATCATACTCTAACACTAACTATCTGTAGAAAATGTCAATCCTGACCCAATCTCACTCGGGACTATAACCATACCCGTTCCAGGGACTGTGAACACACCCGTCCCGCCTGTCGAAGCTAAAGCTACCTCCACACTGAGCAGTCAGTGGATAGCAAGTCCAAACAGGACACCTCGACATCAACGCAGAAGCACTAAGCCCGACTCCGGAGTGGCACTCGTGGGCGCTACCCAACCGAATATGCAAGCGTATCTCTGTCAAGCTCAATCAGGCTCTCGCAAGCTATAGTCAAGTACATAAGGTCCAACTGGTCTAACAACCAACGAGTCACGTGCCCTCGGCACAATCTGATGCCAAAACGGCAATCTGGGTCCACCGTCAACCCCGACGGCCCCCAACAGTCCGGAACAGTCTGAATGCTACTATAAAAATACACTCGGCATCCCAGCACGAGCGTAACTTAAATCTAAACTACCTGGGGTATCCACCACGCCGATACTGCGGCGATACAAAATAACAACGACTCCTAGAGCTAAATCAGGTAGTTTAAACATATAACAGATCATAATCGTAGTTTTCTCCTAAGTCACATTCAAGTCCAACATGTACTAGTAGATATAGGCAAACGACAAGGCTCCGATTCAGATTTTATTAGTAACTATACTAAATCAAGAATCGAGCAAATGCGATATACAACATACTACCATGCACCCATGCAGACTACACATATATACTTAAAAGCTAAACCGACGATCAACCCACCTCAATAGTTAATTCCAATCCGGTGCGACGTCGAGAACAGCGGAATCGCACCCTCGCCCGGCCTCCTCGCGATGCTACGACGACGAACGTACACTCGAACGGCACCGCGACGCGACGTCGACGATGATCCGAGCTCCAACGACAACTCCACCACGTACGGCCGAGTCTAGAGAGAGAGGGGAAGAAACATGCAAAACTCTCTCTCTCAGCCTCTCAACACATGTATATAGCAGCGGGGAAAGAGGGTGACACGTACGAGACATGGAAAGACCAAAATGCCCTCTCACCTACCTGATGTACCGGTACACAAGCAGTTGTACCGGTACAAATGGCAATCCAAGAGCAGCTGTGCGGAAACAAGCGAAGTGTACCGGTACACATCCGATGTTGTACCGATACAGAAAGTGTACCGGTACACCTCTGATGTTGTACCGGTACAACAAGCAGGAAATCTGCAATTTGCTGTCACGCCCCGGGGTCCCCTTGTTGTTTGAAACACAGCGGAAAAGCGTTTGAATTTTTTTTTTTTGAAAACCTGACCCCAGAGTATGCCAGATCCGCCACAAATACAGGGAATCCACTGTTCACACGGACAGAGTCTCCCCTGTACTTGCACGGCGTCACACAAGTACAAAAGTACAAACAGTATACAACCACAATCAAATGAATGCTGCCACCCAAGGCCACAGCTTAATCTGTGAAGGCCCTTGGGCTTAGCTTTGCTAATAGGCTGCTATTAACAAAGCTGTGCTCCTCAACACAAGCGACGGTACTACGTGCTAATAAATACAAATCACCGTCGTCCACTGAGCATCGAGCTCAGCCATACAAGGCCCTGTCAAGCACCGAGGGCTGCCTCAGGGGCACGCTAATGCCCTGAAGGCCGCATAATGCCGCTAGCCAAACCCTTTGGCTAGAGGTACCCAAACGAACATCCAACACCTAAATCACCAATAATCGACACCCAATCTGTGATTGGGCCACCTGGAAGGAATCCAGGCCAACTGCAGGAAAACGTCAGTCCTCTGTCCGCGTCGTAAACATGTCCACCCATGAAGCTAGGCTGCAGCCATGTCATCACGTGCGAACCACTACCAAAGAATGGGAATGAGAAGACAATAATGATAGCGTATCATATAACTCGGAACGTGGGAACAAATAAGCAATATGAGATGAGCAACAAACGTACGAATCATAAGGCTCATCCTCATCTCGTCAAGATAGATATACGCATAGACAACTAGATCAACCAACCAATAACGTAAGGCATAGACAACTGGACCAACCAGCCAAGAGCATGAAGTAAAGCCACTGGACTAATCGGCCAAGAGCATGTAGCAAACTACTGGGAACTCCAGCCATATGGGATTCCCCACCCTAACAGCCAATCGTGGCTGCCTACTAATAACAAATGTGTCAAGGTGATAAACCGTATAAACACTAGATCAGTCAGTCGAAGCACTCAGGACAGCAAACTACTGGATACTCCAGCCACATGGGACTCCCCAACCTAACAACCGATCACCGGCTGCCATTAAGCCCTAAGATAACTATATGAGACCACTGGATAAGCAACCAAACAGCACGTATATACGATCAACTGTAATCATCAGTCACGAACATATGGAAGCCATCCTACAACTCACCAAGGGAGAATCAACTGGACTCATCAGCCAAGAACACGAAGATATATCAAGCTACTGGATAACCAGCCAAACGGGGCTCCCCGCCACTAACAGCCGACCAACGGTTGCAAACCGATAACTAGTATAGACGTAACTAGCGGTGTCGAGCTCACGTAAAGTGCATGTGGCCGCCAGACTAGGTGGCGTCCCCCACAAGAAAAGGCCTTTTCACCAGCATGTAGGCTGGGCACTCGGGTCGCCACAAGAGAAACACGATCCCAATGTACGGTCCACGCTCGTCCAACACCGAAAACGGACTCTAGGAATCTGGCTGTGCCGCCAAATCTAACCCATGACAACCTGATGAACAGGCCAACAACATATATCGATATCATCACCAACTACGTATGTATGAACATCAAGAAAGCAATGTAACAGAACGATGATATCAGAACAATGTACATATGTGAGTCAACAAGTAACGTCATCGCCATCAACATGAAAGAAAGTATATATACAGAGAAAGTAAGTAATATAACGATGACATAAAAGATGACTGGGCATGACAACAAATCGAGAAGGACTAGGCCACTCATGAGGAGCGGAAGTAGCCGAACGCCATGGGTGACCCTCTCCTCTGTACAAATGTACAAGAGTGGAGGGGGTGGTAAAAAGTCCATAACGTCCGTAACTCAAAACCCTGCTCTGCACCCATGCAAGCATCGCCAGCTATCTCGAAGACTGGGTCCAATAGCCAAATCAAAATAGGGATGATAAGACAACAATATCGAATCAGTCAAATATACCAAGTCATAAAAATAATGTAACCTTATACACCTGAAAGTACTTACATTATTTTCCTAAAGACCTAAACCATTTTATTTTCCAAAAGATGGGGAGCACCATCGAAAATATTTTCTATTTTCAAAAGCGCATACCTTGTCAAAAGTTTTCCAAAAAGCACCTGAAGACAAATTTGTAACTTACATTTTGATGCCACACTTACCACTTACATACTTACATATCGATAGACATANATTGGACTGATATGAACGGAGTCCGATACGCACCAGAAGCCAACTCTACTCCGTGGCTTCTCCGGAAAACCGGAGTTACTATTCACTTAAGTGAAAACTAATAATCGCGTAACTTCTCCGTTTAAGCTCATTTTCTCCTAAAACTTGACAAGTGCTTATGTAATTAAATTACACACATAAACATCATCAACAGAGAGTTTAGTTGCACTGTCAAAAATCTCAGTCCTTACATTTGCAGATTCCAATGCTAACTTCTACTCTCGCGTTCCCACTGAGTCCATTTTGCGTCTATTTCGCGCCAACGCGACTCGGACTTGTCCCGACACCCTCACGACGTGTCGACAAGGCTCAAATGCTGTACTCCAGGGATACCACATCAAATTGAAATTTAAATATAAATATCTATCTAAATTTTCATTTTATTTGATTTACAATTAATATTTCATCTGAAATTTAGACTTAAAATTAATTAAATAATTTAAGTTCAAATTAATAAATTTTAAATTAAAAGTAAAATTTGAGTTTAAATCGTGAATTAAATATAATTTTGAATTAAAAGTTAAAAAATTTATTTAAAGTGGATCAAAATTAAATTTTAAATTATGAATTAAACATGAAGTAAAATTTTAATACTTTTAGTTTAAAACATATATATAAATTTTAGATTCGTCACAAACCAAATAACCTAGTAAAATATTCAATTTATATAAAAAGAAAAAAATAGAACTATATAATTTTTCTCAGCAGCAACTATTTGAATTTGAATTATGATATAATTGATAGTTTCGAATAAAATACAATAGATGATTTTACTTTTTAAAAAATTAATTTTTATTACAAATTTCTGATCAATATGATACAAAAATTTATGTTGATTTGAAATAACTATTAAAAAATTATTGATAAACCTATTTTTATATTGCATTTCATTTGAGGAACAAAAATATATTATACTTAAACAAATTTTTTTTCGATCAGAGAACATCTACTACAAAATATTTTTCACACACACAAAAAATACTCGTAATATCTAATATCTTTCAATTATATAATTAAAAATAAATTAGGCTTAAGAAATAGAATGATTTAAATAAAGTATATCAACTCCACTTGAAATTTTAAATTTGTTCATAATTTCAAACGTGAATGTCACGCCCCGGATGTCTCGTTCCCCGGGCACGCCGACAAATCCGCCGTATACAAAGAAATTTTTCCTGTATACTACAAAAAAATTTTTCCTGTATACGAAGCGACAGCTGTACCTGTAGATATACAATACTACAAATAGTAGCATAGAGCTGCTCAAATAAACAAACGGAGTTTCATATACATAGATCAAATCCAAAATACAGAGTTACTCGCACTGGCGAGTTAAGTAAGCTATGTACATAAACTCAGACAAACATCTACCTGCAGCAGAGGTGCCACTAGCTCTGTCAGTCGGGTAGGGCTCTGACTCGCGACACCCTTGCCTCGATCCTGATCCGCG
>NC_033625.1:12621853-12625161 GCF_001540865.1 Ananas comosus
TAACTATTTAAATTTAAAATATAAATTTAAATTTAATTTAATTAAATATGACGTGTGTCTCGTACATGTACTGTAACTAGTCATTCAAAAAATTATAAAAATAAAGTTGAAAGGAGAAAAATAAACTAATAAAAAAGGACTGCAGCATGCGGCCTAAGATTTCAACATATTTACGTGGTGCGAAGGCACCAGCATGCGGGATCGCCCCGCCATTAGAGCCCCAAAATTTTTTTTTTTTTTTTTTTTTTTTGATTAAACAAGGATATACCCTATTTGAAGCCTCACCATTTTTTTTTTTTTATTCAACAATAATTTTCTGGTGGCTTTATTTTATTCAACAATGATTTTCTGGTGGCTTGTGGGGTAGGATAGATGGAATGTATTAGAGAAATAGGAAACTTTTTTTAAAAAATGGTTAATTTTATACAATTCTCTGTAAACATAGTGAATGATAAATATATTTTTACAAAATTTAATTTTTATATATTGTCTCACCAAATATCCTAATATTTTCAAATATATTCGTCCCTTTGGTTTGTTATCGTTTTAGAACTGTTTATGTTTTGAATTTTGCCATCATAAATATGTCCCTCCAAAAGGCATTAAGTATTTAATCTATGGTTAACTAAATTTTTTTAACAGATTCTAACGGTAGAGATATATTTGAAAATATCGAGACTTTTGTAGGGATAATATATAAAAGCTGAACTTTATAAATATCTATTTGTCTCTCACTATATTTACAGAAATCTGTATTAAATTAATTCTTAAAATATATTATTTTTTCCTCCGATATAAGGCGTGCCAAATTGAAAGAAGGATATTGAGGGGAGGGTAGTGCGAGAGAGATGCATGTGGAAGGAATAAAAAAAAAAAGAGAAATTACCTCTTCCTGCCGCTGTCGTTGCACGTCNCTCTGAAAAGCCAAAGTCAAGTAACCGACTCTAACAAGTCTAATAACTAACAGTTCACGTGCCCTCGGCACAATCTATCGCCAAAAAGGCGATCCGGGTCCACTGTCAATTCTGACGGCACCCAACAGTCCGAAATAGCCTGAACGCTACTATAAAAATATACTCGGCATCCCGACACGAGCGTAACTGAAAGCTAAACTACCTGGAATACTCACTATGAGGATACTGCTACAGTATAAAATAATACCACGGCCCCTAGGGCTAAATCAGATAGTTTAAATATATGACAATCATAATCGCGAGTTTTCTCTTAAGTCTTATCCAAGTCCAACATGTATATTTAGAGTTTACTAATCATGTCCTCAAGCTAATTTCATTCATTATACAATCGACGAAATTAAGTTACCACATGATTTACAAAAACAGGAAATCATACATGTCGATTGAATAAACCGATGTAACCCACCTCGGTCGCTAATCCCCGGCAGCAAGTAAGGTTACCAAAGTCCCTGTCAAGCACAGCGCAACTCTATGAACCAGCGACAAACACTCACTGCGGATCTAGCCATAGAAACCCGTAATAAGCATCGAATCTGCCCAAAATCACAGCAGCAGAGAAAAGAAGGGTTTCGACCGAGCAAACCTTCACCAAATTCAGCAAATAAGGGCTTCGTGGATTCCTCTCGAAGTCCTGAATCCAACGAATCAACTCTCGTCGAAATCCGACGCTCCTACGTCAAGGGCGAGCTGAAACGCCAACGATCGACGCAGGAAATCTGCAGGGCAGCACCTAGCTCGAATTGAAGAAGTTTGGAAATAAAGAAGTACTTTGACGGCATACTCACCTCTACAGCGATTCCAGCGTCGGCGTGCCCGGGGAACGAGACATCCGGGGCGTGACAGTGAATCTATATTTTAATTCAGAATTTGAAATTAATTTAAAATTCTAAATTTTGGGTCTATCAATAGATTGTTTCAAACCGAGATAAATTAACTACTTATTTTCAAATTACAAATTCAAAATAAACTTCAAATTTTGAGTTAATTTATTAATTCAAATTTTAAATTTGGTTATATATTAAAAGGAAATTTATTTGTTGCAAAACATGTATAAAAGTATCAAATGTATAAATTAAAATATACAGTACAACTAAATTAAAAATATATAAAACTTGTTTGGAGGAAAAAAAATCAAATAATAAATAGACACATACAACCAATAATAATTTAAATTTAAAATATAAATATAAGTTTAATGTGATATTACGAATTAAATATGAATTAAAATTTTGATACTTTTAGTATAAAATATATACTTGAATTTTAGATTTGTCAATTCAAAAAAATTAAAAAAAAAATTCAATGTATGAAAAAAGAAAAATTAAAAACTACATAATTATTGTGGGCAACAACTATTTGAATTTAAAGTAGGAACTAAAATATTTTTGAATAAATTATAACAGATAAATTTACTTAATAAAAATTTAAATTATTGGATAAATATGATTCACAAACTTTTGTTGATTTGATATAACTATTAGAATAGTTGTTGACAAACCTAATTTTTAGCAAAAATAAAAGATAAAAAAATTTCATTCTTAGGGAAATTGAAAATGTTCACAATATCCACTATCTCCCAATTAACTAACTAAAAACAAATTAGATTTGAAAAATAGAATGTTTTAAAAATAAGCCGATCGAATCGACCTTAAATTTTAAATTCAGTTCATAATTTCAAACGTGAATCCATATTTTTATTCAAAATTTAAAATTTTAATATTCGGGTCTACAAACAAACTGTTTCAAATTGAAATAATTACTTAACTTGAAAATATATCAAGTTTGAAAGATAGATGAATTGAATAAATAAATCTGTGTCTCGAATAACTATTTAAATTCAAATTACATATTCAAAATTAGCTTCAAATTTTGAGTTTTGTTCATAAATTTAAATCTGAATTCATTAATTTAAATTTT
The DNA here is from genome assembly GCF_001540865.1 of Ananas comosus. NCBI lineage: Eukaryota > Viridiplantae > Streptophyta > Magnoliopsida > Poales > Bromeliaceae > Ananas > Ananas comosus. Next base: position 12,624,745 of record NC_033625.1, read on the forward strand.
AAAATTAAATCAAAATTTAAAATTTCAATATATATTAAAAAAATTGTATATTATGAAATACATGTAAAAAGGTTTTACAGTATAACTAAATTAGAAATACATAAAACTTGTTTGAAGACAAACTAAAATTAGAAAAAATGAACCGATAAATAGACTCATACCATTCATAACTATTTAAATTTAAAATATAAATTTAAATTTAATTTAATTAAATATGACGTGTGTCTCGTACATGTACTGTAACTAGTCATTCAAAAAATTATAAAAATAAATTTGAAAGGAGAAAAATAAACTAATAAAAAAGGACTGCAGCATGCGGCCTAAGATTTCAACATATTTACGTGGTGCGAAGGCACCAGCATGCGGGATCGCCCCGCCATTAGAGCCCCACCAATTTTTTTTTTTTTTTTTTTTTTT
>NC_033625.1:12625171-12797864 GCF_001540865.1 Ananas comosus
TCTCTCTCTCTCTCTCTCTCTCTCTATAAATATATATATGTATGCAATGCCACAAGATGTAGCTTTCATATTAATTAATATTCATCTTTGCAAACTTTGCATCAATATATATATATATATATATGTATATAAGTAAGGCTGCTGTGCTATTAGGAGCATAGCAACCCTTGTGCTCCTATGTTCTTAACCATTTATCAATTTTGATAGGTGATTACAATGAGACAAAAAAATTGAGGATAAATTCAAAGAGAAGAGAAATTAAGACACCTAATTTCTTCTCAATTTCTCTTTTTTCTCTCATCCTAACCACTCATCAAAATTAATAGATGGTTAGAAACTTAGAAGCACATAAACTGTTGTGCTCCTAATAGCATAGTAGCCCTGCTCTCTCTCTCTCTCTCTCTCTCTATAAATATATATATGTATGCAATGCCACAAGATGTAGCTTTCATATTAATTAATATTCATCTTCAACCGTTCATTGAAGAATTTATAAAGAAAAAAGATAAAAACTTCTCTTTCAAAAAAAGAAAAAAAATAATACCAAAAAAATCTACATTGGCGATCAATATATCATAGAACTTGCTTGAAGCCTCGTTTACGCAACAAAAAAAAGGAGAAATGTTAGATTACTTTTCGATGCATGAATGTATTATTCGATATATTTGTATATTTGTTTGACAAAAATATGTGTAGTATATATGTCTGCAATTGCAGTATATAAATGGCCTCTTAGTTATTTTTCTGGAATATGACAAAATTATATTACAAAATTATATTATAAAATTATATTATAATCGGTTATCCTGAAAAATAACGGATTATGAGAACCTCATAATGGACTGCGCAGAAGCATCTTCATCACAAAATAAATACTTTATGAGGCACAAATAATAATCACTGAATAACTAATTATTCAGTGACATTCAATGAAATAGGCCATAGAAGATAGTTAGGCTAAAATAAATAATAAATTTACAATATTCGGAGAAATGTAAAGCAAGGCTCAGAGAACAAGAGAAAACATATTACATAGGAGAGAAAGAGAGATATTTATAGTGTTCAACAGCAATATAAATACAGCTTAATTTCAAAATCGAGTTGTCACCACCTTTAATAAAAAAAAAATTTCTCTGAACCCCATGTACTGTGGTATGAGTATAATTTTCACAGTAGGTGATATTGATAATTCTTGTGATTTAAGACATTAGTGTGCTCCTTAGGTGGTGTTGGATTATTGTAACAGTTTTTAGCATCTTCTTAGATGCTGCTTTTCTGGTACAAATTCACTTATAAAATAAATTGTGCTTTAACGATAACAAACCAGAGAGACATATTTGAAAATATTAAAATTTTTATAGAGACAGCATATAAAAGTTGAACTTTGCTAAGCACTATGTTTGTAAGAATCTGTATGAAATTAACCAAAAAAAAAAAAACCATCAAATTTGCTATATATTTTAATTTTCTATCGTCATCTTCCATCTTAATACAGAAATTGCATACCAGAACAGATTCCGAGCTTTCTACACAAAATCCGTAGCAGAAGCAAATAAGCTCGATCGAGAATTATTTGCTCATTGATACTTTTTTCGGTATAAATAGACGCAGTAAATGCTCAAAACAATTCATACAGAAAAGAACACTAAACTACAACACAGATTTTCTTATTTAAACCATATATGCACACACTTTCTTATCTCAGCTACCACATCTCACACTCCAATTCACCAAATCCGATCACGAAAAGGGCAAAAAAAAAAAAAAAAAACTTGACCAAAAATCACCTATCTTAGAAGCAAACCACTTCAAATTCATAGAGAGACGCATTTGATGAGCTCTTCTGGGGAAGGAAAAGAGCTCGATCGAGATAAGTAATGACAATAACAATATTTCTTTGTTACCGCACCGCCTCGGAGAAAAGAGAGAAAGAGAGAGCAAAAGGAGCGAGCGAGCGAGAGAGAGAGACGATGATGAGCATCGAGCTCACATCCCATGCTTTGGAACGTCGACTCTAGCTCCAAATTTGGTGGCTGAGATCCGAAGTCAGCAGAGGCAATGCGACTGGGGCGAGGGAGCACAGGTGTTGGCATAGACAGAGAGTCGAGCCCAAGAGCGAGCCAACTTAGGAGAACCGTCGACACACGAAGGCCCGCTGCTGTCGGGGGCACCGGTAGCGGCGGAGCAGGAGACGACTTATTTCTGCAAACCAACACCTTCATTTTCAGCAAGAGAAGCACAACAAAAACTGAAAAATAAAATTTTTTTCAAAAAAAATCAATGGAACAATTGCGAACTCGGTCATCATTAAACATGATTTAAGCTGAAGCAATATCAAATAAACAGAGTAACCTGTATCAAATCGAAGAAAAACCCAAAACATAATAGCATGAACCGATTGTTTGAAGTACTATGAGGACCTTCTAAAGCACAAAAATTGGGCGGGAAAACTAAAATGAGTGTATGGATGTATATACCTCCCTTCGCGCATACGCGGAATTATGCAAAAGCAATATCTTAAAACATGATGAACAAACTACGTGAGAGCTTTAATTTGCGTTCTGTACATAAAGAACAGAAACAGGCTTCACATTGTATTGGAGCATTGCATTGCAAGTCACTACTTCACATTGTATTGGAGCATTGCATTGCAAGTCACTAATATATATACCGGCCTGAAATATTAATGCCGCATCAATTACAGATTCCAAATTAAAATTTCGAACAGGGTTTAGGCTTGGGGGGTGTTTGGCCTAGCTTTTAAAAAGCGCTTTTGGGCTGAAAAGTGATTTTCGGCTCAATAGAGCGTTTGGCAACTCACTTTTAAAAACCGACTCTGCTTTTTAGAATCAAAAAACTGATTTTGAACGCCCCAGAATCAGAAGCAGAAAAAAGCTGCTTCTTGCAATCTAATTCTGATTTTGGATTTAAACTTCAAATTTTTATTTTTATTTTAATTTCAATATTTAAATTAAACTTTAATTTTAAATTTTAATTTTCAGATTCATTTTTGAATTTTTAAATTTTAACTTTTAAATTTTAAATTTTGAAAAAAGATTTCAAATTTTATATTTTAAATTTAAATTTCAAATTTCAAAAATTTCAAATTTCAAATTTCAGATAAAATTTAAAATTTGACATTTTAGATTTTAAATTTTAAATGTAAAAATTTAAATTTTTTAAATTTTAAATTATAATTTTTAATCTTCAAATTATAAATTTCAAATTTTTAAAATTTAATATTTAATATTTAATTTAAAATATTATATTTTACATATTAATTTAATTTTAATTTTAATATTCAATTTTAAAGTATTAATATTTTTAAATATTCAAATTTTAATTTATATCTTAAATGATTCAATATATTTTAAATTGATCTATATTTTATATATTAATTTTAAATGTTTATATTTAAATTTATAATATTTTATATCATATTATAATCTTACATTTGAATTTTAATTTAAATTTTGAATTTAAAATTATAAATATATTTGTAAATATTAATATTTTATGATTTTAAATAATTCATAATATATTTAATTTTCATTATAATTTAATTTTAAATATTCAAATTTTAAAATTTAGATTCTAATTTTTAAATTGTTAAATTCGATTCTAATTTTTATTATTGAATTCTAAAGTTTAAAGTTTGAAATTTAATTTCAATTATATTTTTAAATTTAAATTTAAATTTTTTAATTTTAAATTTCATATTTATTTTAAATTTTACATTTTTAAAATTTTAAATTATTTTTTAAATTAAAATATCAATTTTTAAATTTTGTACAATTTTGAAATTTCAAAATTTTAATTTTAATTCAAATTTAAATTTAGATTTTAAATTATTTTAAATTAAAATTTAATAAAAATATTAATTTATGCAAACATCAAAAAAAATTTTCCAAACAACTTTGCAAAATCATTTCAGAAAAATCACTTTTATTTAAACTCCACCAAACGCTCTACAGCTTTTAACCAAAATCACTTCTCCAAACCAAAATCACTTTTTTAAAAATCACTTTTTCAGAAGCTAGGCTAAACAAGCCCTTAGTTTGGTATTGAGGTCCATCTGACACTATTAAATAAAATGGAGTTACGGTAAAAGCATAAAGGGACATACTTTTGCGTTCTCCGGTGGAATCGCAGAAAATATATCATAACCGACTCATCGCAATATACGGAACGCAATATTACGTACAAAAATAAACAGGATATTTTCCATCGTAACGCAATTTTCTCGCAATCCCAAACAAAGCCTTAGTACGGACCAAACAGTTATCTGGTAACATTATCTTCAAAATTTTGAACCGCAGTATTGCACCTGAAAACATCAAAAACAATGAAGATATAGAAGCAGTCCTGAAGTTTTTTATAGGCAAGGAAGCAACGAAAAAAAACTCAACCATATATTCTTACTTTATAGTAAAATGAAAAATGGAGCACTTCATACCCTGAGAGAGACTAATGGTTAACATAAACTTCTATAGACTCAAAACAATTTTAGCCTCACAAAATTCTTAGATGAAATACTACACAGAAATAGAATACCAAATAATATCATAATCATAAGTTTTGCACTACTATTTAAGGTCCTTCACATACACTAAAAAAGTTGGCAGTTAGATAGAAGCAAGCGAAGAACGATACAAATCGAAGTACAAAAATAACTAAAAGCAAGTAATAGATTGTCCAAGACAATAATACCAAATCCAGTAAGTAGAAAGGTATCTTACAAATGGTTGCCTCCAGAGAGGTAGGCCATCCAAATTTAGCCTATTGCTATATTAAAAACCTCATCAAAGAAAGTCGAGACAAAGGGCATGGTAAAAGCAATTATCGGGGTCATAGAGCTAAATAGTAAACCTAAAATTAGCCATTCCAAAAAAAAAAAAAAAAAATAAACCTCACACACAATCAAATTTATTGAATACTCTCAACATCCAAATGCTAAGTTTAAAAGTAGTACCTTAATTATTATAGTAACAACCATCTTGCCGAAAACTTAAGACCTTAGCAGACATCTCATAAAATATCTAATGAGCAAATCATGCATCACTCCAAGTTGCAAGTCAAGAAGTAATTGATGCACATTAGGGCAGATCATCATAGCCCGGAAATAAAGGGAAGCAAAAGAAAAGAAAATAATAATAAGATATAAATGCACAAAAACAACTAAAAGCAAGTAACCAATTCCAATTTTAAAAAACTTAAAGTTGCAAAGGTTGCCTACAGAGGAGTAGGCAATCCAAATTTTGCCAATGATTATACTAAAATCTCATCAAAGATAGGGGAGAGGGAGAGCATCGTTGAAGTAATCGTCAAGACCATACAACCAAATCATAAATCTAACACTAACCATTCAAAAAAAAGAAAAAAAAAGAAAAGAATGAAAAAGTAGAACCTAAAACTAAACCAAACTAATTAAAAACTTTCAGCATCTAAATGATGAATTTAAGGGTAGTATCTCAATTATTTTACTAACAACTATCTCACCGAAAAATTTAAAACCTCTATAGACAATTCATCAAGTATCTAATGTGCAAATCATGTAATTCTCAAATATGCAAGTTATTTAAAAAATTGCAAAGACTCTACAGAAAAGCTGCACAAATTTTTGGTGAAAGATCTTCTTTACTTAAACAAAAGTAATCGATGGATGTGAGGACGGAAAAGGGCCTCATGCAACAACATGATGCTATTAAACATTCTTTAAATGAGAAAAAAAATTATACTGAAATCAAAAAGCTAAAGCATTAAATACAATCTAGAGATACGAACATAATCTAAAACCATTCAACTAATTCAATCTAATTTACTAAACTAACTAAAATTATTGAGGGGTTCATTTCAAAATTGATATTGAGGGGTTCAACTAATTCAATTATTTTCAATCTAATTCACTAAACTAACTAAAAGTTATTGAAGGGTTCAGTTCAAATTGCCTTTGACCGAGGGGGTCCCAGTGAGCATTCCTTATAATCAAAGAGTGCACAAAGAAGCAAAAGATACGAACATAATCTCAAATCTTAAAATTGAAAAAAAAAACCTAATTGACAAAAAGGGCGAACATAAATCCAAATTAAATGACCAAATAAAATCCTAATTATGAAGCACCTCCACCTTGTAATCGTTGCCGAACTCGACGCGGAATGCATCGCAGAGGAAAAAAAGATAGAGCAAAGTGTAGAAAGAAAGCATAAAAAAAAAAAATTTAAAAAGAACCCATTAAATATAGGCTTTGAACATGACCACCTAACTTCCATTCTTCTGTATTAACAACCCTTGACATCTGCTTGGTTTGATTTGAGTTGTTAGTTGAATTGGAGATTTCAGAGATATTAGCATCTCCATTATCTATCGGCCGATAACCATTAATTGAACATCCAAATTTGTCAATTGAAGCAGAGGGGCACCGTCACTAATTCAACTAAGAGGAGACAACTCAAATCAAAGTATGCTTTAGTTGAGCCATGTTAGCTACAAAAGTATAGAAAATTCACGATTAAGATGATCTAGAATTAAATGGGTAACCTCTTTTTTTTTAACTGAAAGAAAATATGCACTAAATAACAACATACCTCTATACAACTTTTTCATCTGAACTATTGCTTCTTCACTATGTGTTTGAGATAAAAAAAAAATTTCAAATTTCAAATTGAAGACATAAAAGGCAAAAAAATAAAGTGTGATTTGATTGCTATTTTTCTTAGAAAGCTAGGTATCAATAAGAAATGAGATAAGAAAAATATTGTTGTCTTATCTTCTAAGATTTTTGAATTATTTCCTAAAGTGAATAGGTCCTAATATCATTATAAATTGGACCATAGAATTAAAAAAAAAGAGAGAACTCTCTTTTGAAAAAAAAAAAAAGAAAAAAGAAAAAAGAGGAGAGAGAACCACGAGAGGAGGGGGTCCCCACCCCTCCCTCTCTCTGATTCGTACAGAGAGAGAGGGGTTGGAGCCCCTCCCTCTCACAGCAAAAAAAAAAGGAAAGAAAAAGAAAAGAAAGCAAATAATAATAATAATAATAATAAAGAGAGCCGTCTCACAGCAAAAAAAAAAGGAAAGAAAAAGAAAAGAAAGCAAATAATAATAATAATAATAATAAAGAGAGCGACGGCGATGATGGCGATGGCGGCGACGACAACGGCGAACGACGGCTCACGCGTTGTGCCAACTTCGACAACGACAACCGCGATGACAACAAGAGATGTGCATGCATATGAAAAGCGTAAGTGCGATTTTTGTTGGTTTGATCAACCCAACCATCTTCGTGATAGATTTCGAACCGATCAAATCTAATATTAAATCGTCGCTTCCGCTGTACGTATGCATTGCTAATCTCTAAACCATGCGGCCAACTTCATGATAGGCTCGACATGATCGAACAAATACTGGATATTTTATTATCTAAACCGTGCGGCCATCTTCGCGATAGGCTCGACATGGTCGANCTCTCTCTCTCTCTCTCTCTGTGTTAACAGAGAAATTAAAGAGGAAAGAGAATCCGACTTCAAACTAAGGAGAGGGAGGAAATAAAGAGAGAAAAGGGCAAAAAAATTGCTCATCGAGGTAGCGACATGACGCTTGAAGTTGAGAAATCATACAAAATTGTATATATATATATAGAGTAGGCCTTGTGTGCTATTAGGAGCACGAAGACCTCTGAGCTCCCAAGACCGTTTTCAATGATGGAGCTTTTGAATTGACAATCAACTCCGTTTGACTTGATCTAGCGTATTAGAAACATCTAAAAAATAAATTTTGTGGTTTTTGGATATCATTTACCTAGTGATCGAAAGAGTTCAAAATCCACGATTTTTAATGGTGATGTATATTATTTACAAGTTTAACGGTGTAGAAATATTCAAATCAGATGAAATTTTGATAGAAAATTTTTTATACTATTTACTACAAGATTAATATCTCTAATCGAAAATTTGAGTGCTATATCACCACTATTTGTGAGCTTTTTATTTTCAACCGTTGATTTTGAACCCTTTCAATCGCTAGGTAAATGATATTGAAAAATCACAAAATTTATTTTCTAGATAATTCAAATACGCTAGATCAAGTCTAAAGGATCAGATCGTCAATTCGGAAGCTCCATGACCGAAAATGGCTTAGGAGCACGGAGGGCTCCATAGGAGCACACAAGACCTACTCTATATATATATATATATAGTATATAGAGTAGAGCTAGAATACTTGTACAAAGTATCACCCAAGTGATACTTGTGTGTTATTTGCCCTTGGATGGAGAGATGTAGGTTGAGATGATGGTGGTAGCGTGGTCGGTTAGGTGGAATAGCTGCTTTAATCAAAGGGCTACTTAATAATCTCAAAACGTAGATACGCAATGGCCTTAAAAAACACAACCAAGTATCAAACTGGGGTGATACTTGTAAAAGTATTTCTAGACCCTGACTAAATAATAGTATATATATTATATACTAGAGTTTGGCTTTCCTATACTATCAATAGTATAGAAGCTCCATACCTATGATGCTGTTTTAAACCGTTGGATGCTCTTTTGAGATTGTGCACAAGGTTTGGGCTGAAACCAATTAAAGTGGGAATGAAGTGGGATGCAGCATATAACACCGTTAACAGAAAAATAAAAGGAGAAGAGAGAAACCGCACTTCAAACCTTACTCCTCTGCTCTCTCTCTCGTGTTAATAAGAAATTAAAGAGGAAAGAGAATCCAGCTACTCAAACTTACTCTCTCTCTCCTCCCCGCCCACTTTCACACTTACAAGTTTAGACGTTAGTAGAAATATCAAATCAGATAAATTTGATAGAAAATTTTTTATACTATTTACTACAAGATTAATAATCTCTAAATCGAAAATTTGATGCTATATCACCACTATTTGTGAGCTTTTTATTTTCAACCGTTGATTTTGAACCCTTTCAATCGCTAGTAAATGATATTGAAAAATCACAAATTTTATTTTCTAGATAATTCAAATACGCTAGATCAAGCTACAAAGGATCAGATCGTTCGATTCGGAAGCTCAATCACCAAAAATGCTTGAGAGCACGGAGGGCTCCATAGGAGTCACACAAGACCTACTCTCTATATATAATATTATATATATATATAGAGAGAGAGAGAGGAGAGAGGTTGTGCTTCTATACTATCATAGTATAGAAGCTCCTATACTATAGTGTTTTAAACGCGTTGGATGCTCTTTGAGATCTGTGCACAGGGTTTGGGGATTATAGTGGGATGAAGTGGATGCAGCAGTATAACACCGTTAAACTAGAAAAATAAAAGAGAAGAGAGAAACACTTCAAACTTACCTCTCTCTTCTCTGTGTTTAACAGAGAAATTCAAAGAGAAAAGCAAATCCCACTTCAAGGCTTTTCTTCTCTCTCTTCTCTCTCTCTCCCCCCGTCTCCCTACGATCAAAAGAAACTCATTCCATTAAAAGTATTAAAATGATTAAGTATTAACAATGCATAAAATAACTAGAAGAACTACCATATATACAAAGCAGAAAAAAATATTGTTTCAAACAATCCATTCATACTAACAACATTTAGCTATCTAAGATAATATATGTAAAAAAAAAAGAGTTAAAAAATGGTGGGATTTGAGGCCCTCTAGGAGAAATGGGAAAGAAAACGAGCCGAACACGAGCTGAATTTTTTGGCTCGATACTTTAACGAGCCAGCTCATGTTCGGCTCGTTTACACCCCTAACCCCAGGTTAGTAGCAAGCAAAAGCAAATGAATGAAAAAGAGGTTTGCTAAATATGAGCTAAGATAGTTAGGTTTACGTCAACATTTTTGCACAAAGGAAAACACCTTTTTTTCCTTCTTACCAATCTGTAGCCTTTGAGCTGTTAACAAATTTACCAGAAGCTTAGACCATCCACCATATATATCATCATCTAAACATTACATTTCTACACTATCAAAAAAATTAATTATTTCTTTCCTGACACTAAAAGCAGGCATTAACAATAATTGAACGAATAGGCAAAATATTCGACCTGCAGGTTGATTGCACAAAATTAATTCTTCAAATGACATACTTAACTGTTTTAATCTTCAAGGTTGATCGTAAAATATTAATTATTCAAATGACATATTTAAACATTTTAACCTGCAGACTACGATCTAACAAAAATTTAGATAATCTGATTTTTCTTCAGAGTAAGCATAAAACGCAACAAAATATAGAACGATTATTATCTACAATGTGAAGATAAATATTTAGTTTCCCATAAGAACTATAATCCAATTAAATTGTCATAATAGCCATTCTACACATTTGAGATTAATCTAAAAATTATAGAAAGCATTAATCAAAATTGCAAACCTGATCATCATCTAGCAATTTCCCTCGACAGAAGATAGACGGCGAAGCTCGGCACCACTGCCTCTCGGAGCTCGGCTGAGCTCGATGCTGCCATCAATGCTTGACATTGCTCCAAAGGCAACATTCAATATGAATAAATGCTTGGTTGAGAGCAAGAGAGAGAGAGAGATGAAAATGGCCCGGTAAAAGGCCACTACTTTTGTTAAGATTCACCATGAGATAATTAAAATGTTTCAGTAGTAACCAAACAAAAGGGAAAAAAAGGTATTAAAAAAAGACAAAATCAAGTCAACATGAGACTAGAAATGAATAAATCAAAGTCAATACTCAACAAAACAATCTTGACACCGTAAGGTCACTTAGCACTTTAAAACATACACAAATTTGAAATAAATTTTAGACTACATTACAGAAAATCTCCCTGTAAATACCCGTTTTTTCACTTTCCTTCCATAATCTTCAAAAAATTAACTACATTTTGACCCCTTAAAATTTTAGAAATGTTTTCAGGGGGGTACGGTGTTAATGGAGAGGGCAAAATGATCAAATTATCCTTACTTCTTCTATAAGAAAAAAAATGATTTTTTAATATTATTTTTGTCATTTTGAAGGTTATTTTCGGTATAAATTGTAAGAAATTGACGGAATAGTGATGGAACCCTAATGGAGGGGGGTTAAATGCAACAACTTGAAATGTTGAGGGGGTAAAATGTAGGTTTTTGAAAGTTAGGGAAAGAAAGTGAAGAGACGGGTATTTACAAGGGGAGTTTCTGTAATTTAGCCTAAAATTTAAATGAAACGATCTGTTTCCAGCTATAAGATAACAAATATTGAATGTCAATATGTAGAGAAAACCCTAATTCCCCTCTCACTGTTATATATTAAAACCATAACAAAAAAGAGGGTTTTTTTTTTGTAATATCCCAAAGAATGCGAAAGATCTCAATCAGACTCTATTATTAGATCAACAAATCACAATCAATGAGACACAACTTTGCATAAAAAAAATTCATTTCAAAAGAAGCCCTAATTTAGGACCAAACAAAGAAATCGAGGATAAGAGCACTCAAAACAAACCCAAGAAACCCTAATTAAAGGGTGTATTACGAACTCACATTGTTGGAGATGACATGTAGCCCTCTAACCCCTCATTCTCCCACCCCGCCACCCCCTCCCTTCCTCGTCAAAACTAACCTCCTTCTCCGTCGTGCATTTGCCTCATCCGCAGCAAACCACAGCATCGCAACACTCGGCCCTCTCCAACGCACTCACGGCGGTGGCACCACACTCGCGCCGGCAGAGATGATTATGCAGGACGTACGAGAGTATGGGCAGAGGTATGGGCAATGGGAGGGCAAGCGGAAGCACAATCACTAAAAACGGTAAACAACGAAAACGAAAAGACCTGTGAGCGAACAATCAAGATAAGTGAAAAAGATCTGTAGTGGAGCAGGTAGAAGGCAGCCTGGATACTCATTAATGCTAAGGTACTGCGGGCCATGCTCACTCCACCAAATGCGGAAAGCGTTCCAAACCCGCTCATGGTTCACAATTCATTAGTTATATAGATGGAATTACGATGCTATGGAATTACGATGCTTTCATCCGTGAACTATTAAGGCAACCCAAGAACTAAATAGCTTGTAAATGGAACCTTAAATGTAAAATGCAAATTATAAAACAATAAAATTGAGTTAACACACAATCTATAGATACCAAGGAATGACAAGCCATCAAGAACTACATAGTGGCAGATGAGTGAGAGCATGAGTTACAGCAATTGAGCAAGAGCAAGAGCAAGAGCGGCACCTTTGATCTACTGTAGATAATGTAATAGAAAACCAATGAGTGCATGCTCCAGAATCTTACACCAGTTATGAAAGACAATTGAATGCAGACACTAGAAATCAGAAGATTACATTACATTTGAATGCATGTACAATAGCAATTCGTCCTGAGTCACTTTAGAACTAAATAGGTTCTACACTTCTCTCTTTGTTAGTTCACACTATAGATCAGCTTGCCTCTTTCTCCACATATAACTAAAAAGATTAAAAACAAAAACAAAAAAAAAAAAAAAAAAAAAAAAATCAGCTCGTAACACAATTAGGCAGCAAAGCATGATAAACTGGAATGAGACGTCTAACCACTAATGTCCAATGACCAGCATAACTATTCAACACTTCTCAAGGAATCTCAGTCAATCAAGAAACTTCAAAAGCAGCAATAATAAGCTGCTTAAAAAGCATCGAGTACAAAAACGCTCCCTTTGGAAAGAGAGCCCAAACCTTTTTCAAGGCTTGACATGCTCTCTGATGAACTGCTCGACCTGTGATACCTCACCAGTGAGGCCTGATGCCTCAGCCACTGTCACCTTGTTTCGGCACTGTTCTAAGGTGAAAGGTTCTCCAGGAACCCCGAGCATGAACTCGTCGCTAATATCGGCAGTAGATATTGCATTCCTTGATGTGCGAAGCTTGTCTCTGCAAAACAAAGCAAAAAACATATTGCTGTTATACATACAAACCTAAATAAGTGGTTACAATTGCAATATTAATTTAATGTTGTGTTGTCTAAATAAGTGGTTATAATTGCAACATTAACTTAGTGCCAAGGATTTAAGTGTCGTGGCACAGGGTAGTACCGAAAACTTACCGGCACAATGAGGCACAGTGCAGGCTGAGCAGTACCGACGCATGCTGATCACAAAAAATACATGTGTGTGCCGACACATAATGGCATGAAATATTTATTTTTTTAGCAACAAAATATTCTAAATGCCTATTATGTATCTTTATAAAATCTTTTAAACTTTATTGAGAAAACGACTTTGCTAATTTAGAAAAAAAAAGAGTTTTGAGCTATGTCATCGGCACATGTGTTGTATAGTGCCGATATCTTGTTGGCACGAGCCGACACGATGGAAAAGGCCCATGCCAATGGGCACTTAAATCCCTGCCTAGTGCTGTGTTGTGCAATACAATAGATGGTAATATAGAACGAATGATAAAAACCCAGTCGTACATTTCTTTCTCCAATTGCTTCCTGATGAACTCCTTAGAGTGTGCTGTCACCTTGTCCGTCTTGTTACATAGAATAAGGACAGGGATTCTCCTCTTCACTACACTTGACTTGGTCAAAATATCATACAAATACCTTCCACATATGAAAGAGAGTTAAACAAGAGCAAGGAGTCATTATCTAAGTTCATAGACAAGCATAATAGCTTATACACAAACTTATCATACTGTGTCAGATAGAAAGCTAAGAAGCCATTGTGCAATAGGACAGTACAAACATCTACTCTAAGATTAGTAAAGTACAATTTTTAATTAGTAAAAAGGCAATTAAATTACTCTGCAGCAGGCCGACAGTTTGGCAAGAAATCTAGAGCATCAACAACAAAAATGAGACCAGCAGCATTAGGCAAGAATTCATCAAGCTTGGGCTTGAGCCTTGAATGGCCAGGAACATCAACTAAATGTACGGGCTTAATTTTGCCCTTCTGCAAAGAAGAATGATAGTTCAAATATCAGTGTATAGCTAGTAGTATTTTCAAAAACCGTTGGTGAAATAAAGACCCGAGAGGCAGCATTAGATATAGTAGTATTATTTTCTCAGCATACATCAAATTGTAATATGTCAGATAATCTTACCTTTCCTAGTTCAGAATGCAGCACGAAAGTACCATCATTTGGTTCCATTGAAGTTACAGTACCTTGATGTGGAGATCCATCACGAAGCTAGCATACAATAAGTGCATAAAGTAATTCAGTAAATTAACTAACAAGCAAACTGATTGTCCATCTAAACACCATAAAAAACCATTAAGAGTGCTTGCACTTCTTGCTAATGGAACATACATACTCGAAAGTAGAGTCCCTATCATGTTCATGTTTCTACAGGTGCTAATACTTGAAATTTGAATTATCAGGTTTAATATCATACACCCATGCTCAGATGCCCGGAATAATGATGTATGTACAGAAATTCTCGACTCCAAGCAATAATATGTTCAGCATGCAGCAAGATTTGATATTCTTAGTTATTAATTTGGTAACTAGCAAGGCGTAGTGTTAATATATTAGTACTTGCCCCATAAAAATAAGACGCTTTTAAGACAGGTATCTGACGGAACATAGATGAATACCTGGTAGAAGAGAATAGTTTTTCCACTGCCATTTAGCCCAGCAAGCACTATGGTGTTAGATTTCGAGGTCTTCAACAACGAGACTGATAAAGGAGAGCCACAGATCAATGGTTAGAGACTGTTCAGTACATTCACATCTCTAATATAAGCCAACAAGATCCTATATATGTAAAACCCTAACAAGATCCAGAAACAGGCTACATTCAACAGCACACTTAAAGAAATCTCCCTTCTCGAAACATTTTGCAGGAAAAATTTAGAAGCATGTTTCCAAAAAGCTACTGCCAGTATTGGGTCAATCTATGGGAATCTGAATACCGTCATTTATATTACTCCGGCCACTCCACTGTACTTGGTTTTCTCTAAGCCTAGTGAGCATTATGTCTCCATATCAATTTCAGAAAATACTTCATACTTCAGAATAAACTAGTTTTAGCTCAACTACTCCATGAACATGTTACGCTGATCCCACCAAGAAATTCTATAATTAATATATACCCAAAAGGCCATCCGCTGATACTAAATTGCTTTTCAAGACAATTAAGTATTAACCCACCAAATAAAGACATAATATAGAGTAGAACAAACTTACAAAGGACAAAGAGTACAACTGTTAATGCCAGAACAGCGACAGCAACATAGATCTGCTCAACGGGCTGTTGGTGAAACCATTGTTCAATTTGAGATATCCATTGATCCATACCTGCAGGGTGAGCAAAGCAAGTATGAAAACACAAGATAAGCCAATAAATATATAACTAGCGTAAATTGTACTTGAAAATTCACTAGTATTTCAGAGACTAGGGTGAGATATTACACATGGACATGGGTTGAAAAACCAAGTACGACGTAGCGATTGAAAAATGAAACCCTGCATAGAAATGTATGAATCAAAACAGAATACGGAATTCGTAGTTCCTACTCAATCCTATTATAATAGTTCTTGTTATTTTACTAAATTCATGCTCACATAATTACTTAACTCCCTAAACATGTTCCACATGCTCTTTTTTCACAGTAATCCTCACATTAAGCAACACTTCTCGAAAACTTTTCCGATTCATTTCACATAATATCTACAATTTACAATGACAAAAACACTTAGATAAATTAAAATGTATGGATCATCACTGTACTATCTCAATACTTCAATTTAGTCCCAAAACATTTTCCTCGTCCTAAATGGAAAAACACAGAGATCTAATTAAACAAAGAAAAATGAGCTACAAATAGATTTAACCGACCACTACCTCCAGATTGAGCCCAAAAAGAACGAGATGGTTAGATCTAGAAATTACCAAAAAATAAGTAGAGATCACATAAAAAGAGGATTAGAAAAGCAACATCTACGTCACCTGCTTAGAGAATCGAGAACAGAAGAGCACGAGAGGGCAAGTAATCGTACGATGAGCAGCGAAGAAGCTCAACAATGGCATTGAGAGAGAGAGAAAGAGAGGGTTTGGAGATGAGCAGCGAAGAAGCTCAACAATGGCATTGAGAGAGAAAGAGAAAGGGTTTGGAATCGGAGGCGAAGGATGGATATTGAGGGTTCTATAGTGTCCAGTGGCGATTCCTGGAAGGGGTCTGAAGAGGTGAAGGAGTAGAATGGCAGCGAAGAGATGAGGATAGAAGAAGGCAGAGTCAAACAATATCTAGCAGCAGTCAAGGGGCATCTAGAGTAAGGGCACGTTCGGGCTGGATTCTGAAGAAAGGGTCGTTTGGCCTAGATTCTGGAAAAGTGATTTCTGAAAAATAATTTTGATTTAGAAAAGTGATTTTTGTAAAATACTGTAGGGCATTTGGCTAAATCTGATAGAAAGTAATTTTTCAAAAGTGATCGTAAAAAGATGTTTGGTAAATTCGTTTTTGCTGAAGTGATTTTGTAATGCTCTTTAACATTAGCAATAATTAATACTAATTAGGGAAAACTTCAAAAACCCCCTTGTGGTTTCGCACTTTCTCACGTTAGTACCCTGTGGTTTAAAGTGTATCAATTCCCCCCCATGTGGTTTTGATTTTATCTTTTTGGCAGCTTTTTTCTTAATATTTCGTTAAATTATATACAAAAAACTTCAGATACCCACCTAGATTTATCGAATATTTATTTTAGTACCCTTTAATTTTAATTTTGTCACTAATTTAAGAAAAAAAAATAATAAAATTGATAATAAAAAGAGAAAAACGAAACCACAGGGGGGCAAATTGATACACTTTAAACCACAGGGTGCTAAAGTGAGAAAGTGCGAAACCACAGAGGGGGTTTTTTTGAACTTATCCCTACTAATTAATATTACATGCCAATATTTATTTTTAAAAAAGTGCATGCTAATACTTGCAAAAAAAAAAGTACATACTAGCAATAGATCTCAAGTTACCAATAACTATTATGTAAAAAAAAGTGCATAATAGTAAATATTCGTTAGAACAATCATTTATCTAAGCATGCTAACCAATGATGCAGCAATACGATCGCAAGTTAGGGTCATTATGTAATCAAATGTTACTCCACTATCATTCTATACCGAAGTACTTGCATTACTTTCATCTTCTTCCACGTTGGGCATGTATTCCATGTCTTGATCACATTTATTGAACTCTATCTTGTGTCGAACTCATTCTAATAAAGTTGTGAAGTGCATAGTTGCAAACACTATTTTTTATTGAGTTGGCACCGGATAACCTTGCATCATTTGTAATATACACCATTATGCTTTAAGTACACCAAATGACTGTTCAATAATAATTTTGGACTGATTTGGCACTCGTTTAAGATCTTGTTTGTTGCTAAATTTCTCTTGTCGGCCCGAATTCTTTCAAAAAAGTTTGGATTTCAGAATCATACAAAAGTTTAGGTTTCATAACAACTTTTGTGTGTTTAAGCGGCTAAAAACTGTAATTAGAGAAACAAAAATAACTGTTCCAACATTCTTGTGTGTTTAGGTTTCACTTATCCACACTAACATCCTCATGTTGGTCAAATTCAACTGTTACAACATTCTGATCCATAGGCATCTTATACAATACAATGAATACATGAATCGGGAACCCGAAAATATGTACGACACTTTCCCATGAAGCCAAGTCAACAAAGTCGGTGGGTCCCATGTAGAAAATAACCCGTGTCCATCCATACTCTTCGTAAATCTTTCCTCTTCTGTTGCATCATCTTAGTACTCTCCTTCACCTTCTTCCCCTCTCTCTGCTGTTCATCCTAACACATCCCCCGACGACCGTCTCCTTTCCATAAAGGTGTCCGTCCGTATACCCTACCCATTTAACTTCGGGTCGGGTTCGAGTCTGTGTATTTAAATTACTATTATATCCATCGGGTCTATTTGAGCGGGTCTGGGTAGTGACTACCTGTCTAATACCCGTTCAAGACCAGGTATGGGTAGGGTCTAAATTGGGTACGGGTACTCGTATACATATATTTTGTATAGACTTTATTAAATTGCCTGGGCAAAGCTTGTTTTGGCCATTATATTGACTGATTAAAAGCCTAAAATTCAAAACAATTTCATATATAAAACCACAAAAATAAGAAAATTATAATACCATATTATAGATAAAAAGAATATAAGTTGTAGTAATTACTAATATTATATACTAACATTCAAAAAAAAGGAAAAAAATAAACAGGAATTAGAAAATTTACTAAATAGAATATTCATTAAAAAAAACTAGGTTGTCGACTATGATTAGAGAAGGGATTTGGGAAAAACTCACTCGTGCCATACCTATAGAGGATTAATATCGCTGATGATGACAACGATGGAAATATTGTTTCATAAAAAGCTCTTAGGCGGAAAATACTTAGAGCCCCCAATAATTGATCCCTCAACTTCAAAAGTTCAAATCTTTTTTATTTACTATCGAATATTTCATCGGGTCTGGGTCCGAGTCCGGATCCGGATCCGGATTTGAAAACTATTCCGAACCCCACACATTTAAAAGTTGGGTTCGGTTCAGGTCCAAATCGGGTATGGGTATAAAATATCCAGACCCATACCCAAAACTTTAATGGGTAATTTTTTTTACCCGTATACTATCCATTTTTTATAGGGTCCAATTCAGGTCCGGATAGGGTATGGTATATTAGATATTTTGGACAGCTTCACCTTTCCACCCTCTGCCTATTCCCTGCCCCTTCCTCTGCCCTCTCCGCCGCTTGATCACCACCGATCCCCTCTCGAAGCATCCCATCAACGTGCCTAGGGCGCCACCGCCGCCCTCTTCTCTTCCTCATTTGCCGCACCCCACCACCGCCTCTGTGCGAGGTGCTACGGCACAAAGGAGGCAATAGAAGATCTGCTCCTCCTTTTATTCTTTTTCACCTCTTAAACCCTATCCCTAATCCTAACCCTAGCACTAGTCCTAGCCCTCCTCCTCCTCCTCTGCCACCGCCAACAAGGATCCCTATTCCCTCAATTCCTCTACCTCACCCCCCTTAGCCGCCGCCACCTCTTATCGCACAATCTCATCTTACCATATATATTGGTCACAAAATTTTCCATTAGTTTCTTTATGAGTCATATATTCTCATACGAAACTAGGATTCCAACGCCTTGATATCAATTTTATGGGCTAAACTTTGGACCTTATCATTCTCTATGTATTGTTTTTACAAGAATTCGAAGCAAGCTCTTTATCATTCGATAGAGAAAGTCCCCGAAGTTGGAACATCAAATGGGCTGCAAGTAAGTATATTGTTTCTTCTCTTAGTAAACTAGAGTACACATCATTCCTTGCTAATTATCTTTTTATTTGTACCTCAATTTTTTTTTCTTCAAATCGTGTGATATGCAACTAATTAAATTTATGGAAGATATGTTATGAAAAATCAAATAAGTAAGAAGAACTTGATCATTAACGACTATGATTCCAAGCAATCTATTTTTGTTTATCGGTGCAAGGATTCAGCTTTGCAAGTTAAAGGCAATGTAATTGTGTTTGGTTAGCATTACATTTATTTGCTTAATTACTTTATTTATATAAAGTGTTTACATATTTGATTTTCTATTCTTATGTGCATATATTTTTAAAGAAATAGAATCATCACTAGCTTTTTGCAATGAAATACGTAACACTACTATTAACAAACGTACAAAGACTGTTGATGTTTGATCTGCCATTCTTATGTGCATGTATTTGTAAGCTGGAAGCGGTGAGGCGTCACAAGGCAGCGGTGTTATCAACAGGTCTTCCGACTCTGCTCCCTATTGTGCCGCCGCATCTTAACACAAGCGGCAATTGCAAGGCCTCTTATTGTTATTCCATTGATGGCCTCTCTTCAAGCTGTGATGATATGGCACCTTTCTCAATAAGGATCGTGATTTTGCTAATTCGGAAGTGAGGGTTTATGATACAAATATAGGCTTTCAATTGTCTAATAGATGGATAGGGAATGTTTGGACGTTCTGCTCCTTCGCAAACAACCATTTGTAACCATCATTTATTTTGCAGAGACTTTACTTCGAGCTAATCTTTTTGAAATACGAATTTGAGTCAATGTTCCAAAAAAAGTTTGCTCATTTTTTGTGCCTTCTTTCCATTTCTGTAGCCTTATTTGGTGCCCTTTCACTCTCTGATATAAAGTGACCATGATGATGATGAGGCGTTCTCTCTTTTAACAACAATACTCACAATTTTTCCTCGATTGCCGGTTGAGAAAGGTACGGCAAGACAAATGGGCTTAACAGCAATTGCTTCAGCCATTGAAAATTCACAAAATTTGATTTATATGTTGATGTAAATCTTCTTTTCTCTGAGAGAATCAGTATATGGTTTATATGAGAAAGTTTGAGCCTTACTTGAGTTGTTTCTTCAATATATATTGCTTAGTTTATGCTGATACGTGCATGCATTTTCTTCTTCTAGCTTCATAGGCATATGAAAATATGTATTATTTCGAATTTTTCTTCGAATCGTGTATCTTGGATTGCTACATAGAATGATTTGATGTTTTTTTTGGGGTGATCTTTGAATGTTTCTTCATTTTGTGTTCTTTACTTGTTTTTTTTTCATAAATTTGCTTTATTTCATCCCTTAATATATTAAATAAAATGTAGAAATCTTTAGCTAATCGAAAGAGAAAGATCATTTATTCTTAAAAATTATCTTTATTATCTCTGATACAATTTTGACAGCACTAAATTTCATCCACAAACACACAAAAAGAGCGAGGAACACAAGATCTGTCAAAAATTAACATGAAAATCTACAGGAAAGAAAAAAAAAAAAAAAAAAAAAAAAAAAGTTTAGCCGGTCCGGATCCGGCTTCGGTGAGGAGAGAGAGAATACCTTGGAGATTGGTCGGAGAGATTCGCAACCCGTCGATGATGAGATCGCTCCGAGAAGATGATGGTGAGGGTCGGATTAGGGAATTTGAGGTAATTGAGTGAGAGGAAGAGAGAAGAAGAAAAGGAATAAAATGAAAAGAGAGAGCGAGAGAGAGAGAGAGAGGGAGGAGGAGATTGAGAGTAGAGAGAGAGAGATCAGATTGGGAGATTAGAGAGACTAGAAGGAGAGAAGAAGATGAGAAATTGGGAAAGAAGATAACAGCTTACTTCATTTCTTGTTTCCCAATTAAAATATAAAATTGAAATTTAGCCCAAATATAAAAATTTAAGATTAAAATTAAATTTTAAAATTAATATTTCCAGAATCCAAGCCAAATATAAAAATTTAAAATAAAATTTGAATTTAAATTTAAATTTAAAAAATTGAATCCAGAATCAGAATCAGATTTGAGAAGCAGGCTTTAGCTGTTTTTAATTTTGGGTCTCGAAATTAGAAAACGGGTTCTAAAATTAGATTTTGGAAACAATGTTGCCAAACTCTTTATTGAGCCAAAATCACTTTTGAACCCAAAAATTACTTTTCAAAAGCTAGGCCAAACACCACAAAAATCAATATTTTAATTTCGTTGAGAGTGTGTTTGATTTCACGTAAAATTGTGAAAAAAAAAATCGGTAAAAACAAAATTTTCGGAGGAAAAAGAATTTTACACTATCAGTATTTGGTTTGTAGGAAAAGAAAATAGTTTTTCTTTACGGTTGTTTGGTTGAAAGGAAAAATAAATAAATAGAAAACTATTATATATAATTTTTTATTATATATTATTAATATATACAATAATTATTATACTATATATATTATTATTAGAGTTCGGCTGGAATACTATCGATAGCACCAAGCACTTGGTGTTGTCGAGTTTTTCGCCGTTAGATTTAACCCTTTGACTATTTTTACCCATTAAATTATATTATTCGACTAATAAGTCACTCAACCCTAGAGGGTCCACATCATCCTAACCGTGCATATTTTCATCCAAGGGCCGAAAACCTAATAGCATCAATAGCTTGGTGCTATTGATAGTATTCCAGCCTAGTTCTTATTATTATTATTTTTTTTATAAATAAATATATTTAAAATATATTATATAATAAGTATGTAATATAATATATAATAATATATTATATTTAGTACTATAAAATAAATTACTATATATTTATAAATATAATATTATATAATAACATATTTATATAAAAATAAAATATTATATATATATATATATATATATATATAGAGAGAGAGAGAGAGAGAGAGAGAGAGAGAGAGAGAGAGAGAGAGAGAGAGAGAGAGAGAGTTGGGCTGAGATGCTATTGGTAGCACCCGGCAACTTTGCCACCTATTTTATAGCCCTTGGATTGCATCGAGATCCGCGCAACCCTTTAGTGAAAAGTTTCCAAAAAGCTTTGTTTATCCCTTCGTTCTCTCTCTCTCTCTCTTTCACTCTCTCACTCACTTTCTCTCTCTCTCTTCTTTCTTTTTCCTTTTCCTTTCTTCTCCACAGATCTCATCTCCCACCAGCTCACCACCAAATACCACCAGAGCCTTCTCCACACCCCGCCCACCTCCCACCTCGCCCACCTCGCCCGCTCGCCCCCTCGCCATTTTGTTTCTTTTTCCTTTTTCTTTCTTCTTCTCCGCAAAACCCACTAAATCCCTCTCCCATCTCGCTCATGCGCCGGCTCGCTCGCACCCCAGCTCACTCGACCGCCCGCTCGTTTGCTCAAAACGTGATTCTTTCTCAGGTTTGAGAGAAAGAAACTCTTTTTTTCTCTTTTTTTTTGTTTGCTGTAATTTTCTAAAACTATTGACAGGAAAAAAAAATTTTACAGAAAAAATTACAGAAAATAAGTTATTTAATTACAAGAGAAAATTAATGTTGTTCGGTGATGTTTTTTTCCAGAGAAAAAAAATTAATTTTTCTTATATTGTGCTTCTTGTTTTTTTTTTTAGAGATAGGTAACATGCTACTCGCTTCGTTTATCTCATTTAGAAATAAACTTAGTTGGAAATGTGAATCAACTAAGATTCGAACTTGGGTCTCGGATACCAACCACCAAGCCCTTTGCCACTTGCTCTAGGGACGGTCGGTATATTGTGCTTCTTGTTGGTGTGCAAGATTGTATCTTGAGCAGATTTTAAGACCTTCTCCATAATGTTAATGTTAGTCTTCTCAACTATGTAATGTTAGCCTTCTTTGTAATGTTGGTCTACAAGGTTGTTTGGAAGAACAGAATTTAAGTCATTCTCTGTAATTTTAATGTTAGTCTTCTCAACTTTGGTTAAACCAATCAAATTAGGTATAAGCTTGTAATTTAGATTAATTTTTATACCTGATTTTTTGACAACTCAACTTTGGTTTAACTTCTCTTTTTAACTCCATGGAAAACCTCTTTGTTTTAGTCTTCGAGTTTGATATGTTAATGTTAGTTTTCTAGTATTTTTTAGCAAGATTCATGTCCTTCTGTGAAATGATATGGCATTGTTGCAATATATTTTAATTAAATAGTCTTTTCTCATTTGATATTTGTCTGCCTTATCTTGCAGATAATTTGACAGATGAATAGAAGGCAGCATATAGGTTATACACAATCACCCATAGTGTTGTGCTACTGTGGCAACAAAGCAGTGGTTAAAATCTCCCGTACATCTGCTAATCCTGGAAGACCATTCTACAGCTGCGCTACATATAATAAGAAATCAACCGGAGATCATTGCCAATTCTTCAAGTAGTGTGATTCAGACTATTATGTTTTAGAAATGGGCTATTCTAGTATGACATCATGTGAAAGCACATCCAGAGGGATACAAATAGATGATTTTCCAGACAAGATAAATTTTTCTGCTGTCACACCCCAATAATCCTACATCGGATAGGAATGGTGATGTGATTGGGTATATAAGAGACTTAGACATTAGTAATAATAACTGGGCTTAAGCATTTTGGGCCAGTGGTTGGGTCCAACGAGTTATTGTTGCTAGTGGGCTGGATCGTTACATTTGGTATCAGAGCCAATTCACCAGCCGAAATTGTGTGGCGAGTCTCGGTTGAGCCACGGTCTGAAAGACAAGGTGATAGCCTATGTTGGAGTCCGTATGACAAGGCAGCCGGCTATGCCAGGGTCTGGATGACAAGGCTAGCGAGACGAGTCTCATATCGCTGGTGATCTTGGGCTGTGTATGTGATTGGACTGACGAGGACGTTAGGGCCTTAACGGGGGGAGTCTGTCACACCCCAATAATCCCACATCGGATAGGAAGGGGGATGTGATTGGGTATATAAGAGACTTAGACACTAGTAATAATAACTGGGCTTAAGCATTTTGGGCCGGTGGTTGGGTCCAACGAGTTATTGTTGCTAGTGGACGAGGACGTTAGGGCCTTAACGGGGGGAGTCTGTCATATCCCAATAATCCCACATCGGATAGGAAGGGGGATGTGATTGGGTATATAAGAGACTTAAACATTAGTAATAATAACTGGGCTTAAGCATTTTGGGCCGGTGGTTCGGTCCAACGAGTTATTATTGCTAGTGGGCTGGGTCGTTTACCCAATCACATCCCCCTTCATCTCCAATGTGGGAATATTGGGGTGTGAAAGACTCCCTCGGTGTGAAAGACTCCCTCCGTTAAGCCCCGACATCCTCGTCAGTCCAATCACACACACAGCCCAAGATCACCAGGAGATATGAGACTCGCCTTACTAGCTTGGTCATCCAGACCCTGGCATAGCTGATCACGGCATAGCCAATCACCTGGTCTTTCAGACCCTAGCTCAGCCGAGACTCACCACACATTTCCGGCTGGTGATTGGCTCTGATATCAAATGTAACGACCCAGCCCACTAGCAACAATAACTCGTTGGACCCAACCACCGCCCAAAATGCTTAAGCCCAATTATTATTACTAGTGTCTAAGTCTCTTACATACCCAATCACATCCTCCTTCTTATCCGATGTGGGATTATTGGGGTGTGACATCTTTTGTCTGCCACTACGAATGACGCACCTCGCACGGTCGATGGATTTCGGCCGTGGGGTAGTATTCATGATTCAGATGAGTATATATATGTATATGGGTATCAGGTTTTGCAGGTCCATGGCTTCCAATAGATGCAAGCATCTACGGTTAATTACCCCCGTGGCATTGGGGCACCTTCGATTAAGAGACCTTTATAGATGGGATGAGATGAATCATGTCTTGGTTTATTGAATCCTAAGTATATGTATTAGGATTCAGTTAGATTTGAGATTGACTAGGTCCTAAGTATATGTTTTAAGACCTAGTCGATATTAAACTCTATGTATTAAAGTCTAATTGGCTCTAAGTATATATCTTAGAGTGACCAAACCCTAAGTATATGTATTGAGGTAGGTCGGATTTGATATTACCCGAAAGTAGAGAGTGGCTAATTCCTGAGTGTATGTATCAGGATTAACCGAGTTTAATATATTTTTCACTCTAGTTATATATGCTAGAGTGAAGATCTGACTAACCCCTATGGTATTGCGTTAGGGTTCGTCGGATTTGATTTCATGAGCTCTAAGTATATGTATTAGAACTCGATCAGGTATGGATTTCACTCTAGGTAGATATGTTGGAGCAAGAGGTTGACTGGACCCTAAGTATATGGGTTAGGACTGGTCAAGCTTGGTTTGACTTCCACTCTAGGTATATGTGCTAGAGTGGAAGGTTGACTAGACCCTAAGGATATGTATTAGGGTTAGTCGGATGAACTCTAAGTATATGTGTTAGAGTTCGAATGAATTTGATATCATTTAACTGAATTCTAAGTGTATAATTTAGAATATTTTGGAGATGTTTTGTCTTAGTTATATGTACTAAGGCGATTGACTTAGCCTTAAGTATATGTATTAGGGGTAGTCGATATTCGATTTTTACTCTAGGTATATGTATTAGAGTAAAGAAAAAGTTCATGATGAACTTTGGGCATGAGATTTGGGTATTGGTTCATGAGATTTGAAAATGATTTGGTTCATGGCTCATAGGATTTGGCATATGGTTCATGAGGTTGGGTATATGGTCCATGGGATTTGGTCCATGGGCTTGGGTTGTGGTTTATGGTTCATAAGGTTTGGTATATGGGATTTGGTTCATGAACTTGGATATGGTTCATGGATGAGGTTTATGAACTTGGTGTATGGTTCATGGGTTCATAAGGTATGGTTCATGACCTTGGTTTATGATTCATGAACTTGGTGTATAGGTCATGAGTTTGGGTATATGATCTTAATTTATGGTTTATGGTTCATGGTGTATGGTTCATGAACTTGGATATGGTTCATGGATGAGGTTTATGAACTTGGTGTATGATTCATGGTTTATGGTTCATGAACTTGGGTATGGTTTGTGGTGTTTGGTTCACGAACTTGATTTATGGTTTATGGGACTTGGGTGTGGTTCGTGGTGTTTGGTTCACGAACTTGAATATGCTTCATGAACTTGATTCATGGTTTATGGGATTTGGTTCATGAACTTGGGTATGAATCCAAGTTGGAAGTCAGGTTTGGGTTCTATTTGTGATTGGATTTGGATTTAGGGTTATTTGTGGACTGGATTGGATTTGAGTTTTGGGTTTTATTTGGACTTGGTTCGGATTTGGGTTTTGGGTTTTATTTGGTTTGGTTTGGGTTTGGATTTGATTTGGGTTTTGGGTTTGGGTTTTATTTGTGGACCGTATTTGGTTTTGGATTTTTTATTTGGACTTGGTTAGGATTTGGGTTTTGGGTTTTATTTGGGTTTTGGTTTGGTTTTGGTTTGATTTGGGTTTTGGGTTTGGGTTTTATTTGTGAACTTGATTCTGTTTGGGTTCGTATGTGAACTTGGTTTGATTTGGGTTTGAATGTGAACTTGGTTTGATTTGGGTCTGGATGTGAACTTGGTTCGGATTTGGTTTGTATGTGAACTTGATTCGGTTTGGGTTCGAATGTGAACTTGATTCGGTTTGGGTTCGAATGTGAACTTGATTCGGTTTGGGTTCGAATGTGAACTTGATTCGGATTTGGTTTGTATGTGGACTTGATTTGGTTTGGGTTCGTATGTGAACTTGATTTGGATTTGGATTCGTATGTGAACTTGATTTTCTTTTCAATTCTATTTCGGATTCGAGGCAATCCTCTTTTGATTTTGCAACTTGATTCGGATCCGAAGAAATTCCTTTTTGATTTTGGTTTGATTTGGGGTCCAAAGAAATTCCCTTTTGATCTTGATTTGGATTTGGGGTCCGAAGAAATCCCCGTTTTGATTTTTTAATTTGATTTGTGGTCCGAAGAAATCCCTGTTTGATTTCGAGTTGGATTTGATTTTTCAATTTGATTTGGGGTCCGAAGAAATCCCCGTTTGATTTCGATTTGGATTTGATTTTCCAATTTGATTTGGGGTCCGAAGAAATCCCCGTTTGATTCTCCAATTGGATTCGATTTGGGGTCCGAAGAAATCCCCGTTTGATTCTCCAATTTGGATTTGATTTTCCAATTTGATTTGGGGTCCGAAGAAATCTCCGTTTGATTCTCCAAATGGATTTGATTTGGGGTCCGAAGAAATCCCCGTTTGATTCTCCAATTTAGATTTGATTTTTCAATTTGATTTGGGGTCCGAAGAAATTCCCGTTTGATCTTAATTTGGGGTCCGAAGAAATCCCCGTTTTAATTTTGATTTGGGGTCCGAAGAAATTCCCGTTTGGTTCTGATTTGGGGTCCGAAGAAATCCCCGTTTTAGTTTTGATTTAGGGTCCGCAGAAACGGGGAATCAAAGATTCCCCTCCCCTCTTCGGGCGATACTTCCCCTGCAATGCTGTAGATGTCGTCGGCGAAGTTGTTGACGGTGGCACGGATCTGTTCGGCCGTCGGATTTGATTTGACATTTTCGAAGAAATATTGAAGGGTTCGAAGAAACGGGGAATCAAAGATTCCCCTCCCTTCTTCTTTCGAAAGTATCAAACCGGCGACGCTGTAGATGTCGTCGGCGAAGTTGTTGACGGTGGCACGGATCTGTTCGGCCGTCGGATTTGATTGACATTTTCGAAGAAATATTGAAGGGTTCGAAGAAACAGTGAATCAAAGATTCCCCTCCCCTCTTCTTTCGAAAGTATCAAACCGGCGATGTTGGGGTAGTCGCAGCAATGTAGATCACCCATTCCATCATCAACAACTTTGAATGGGGTATTGAGAGGTCCGAAGAAACGGGGAATCAAAGATTCCCCTCCACTCTCCCATCGAAGCCATCTAGATGGTATGGATAGCTACGATCGCTGGACCAAAAAAGGAAAAAAATGAGGGGGAAGAAAAGAGATTTTTTTTCTTCTTCTTCTTCATTATTCTTCTTTTTTTTTCTTTACCTGTTGATCAAATGACGGATTGGATGAATCAGCTTGACGATTCCTCCATCTTTCCGTGGCTCGGCGATCTCTCCTCCTTTTCGCGGCTCGGCGATTTCTCCTCCTTTCCGCGGCTCGGCGATCCTCCTTCTTTCCGCGGCTCGGCGATATCTTCTTTTTTTGAATTTTTTGTATGTCGGAACGAGTGTAGCAATCTATCTATTTTTTTTTGTTCTTTGTCTATTATATCGTCTCCGTAAAAAAATTCTCCGGAGTTTGATTTCGGTTCTCGTATTTATAATAGGAGGAATGGTGAGAGATATTTTAAGGGATTTGAAATTCGAATTCGAATTTTGAATATGTTGTTGTAGTTGGCTGAAAGATATTTGGGATTGGTTGGGAATTGGTTGGAAATTCGAAATTCAAAATTCGAATTTTGAATGGATTGTTGGATGGTTGGAGGATATGTTAGGAATTGGTTGGAAATTCGAAATTCAAAATTCGAATTTTGAATGGGTTGTTGGATGGTTGGAGGATATGTTGGGAATTGGTTGAAAATTCGAAATTCAAAATTTGAATTTTGAATGGGTTGTTGGAGGATATTTTGGGAATTGGTTGGGAATTCGAAATTCGAATCCGAATTTTGAATGGGTTGTTGGAGGATATTTTGGGAATTGATTGGGAATTCAAAATTTGAAATTCAAAAATCGAATTTTTAATGGGTTGTGATTTGAAATCGAATTTCGAATAGATATTTTATAGAATGTGAATGTAGGTCGTCGTTGATCAGGCCCGCTTTAATTTATTGGGCCAAAATAATAATATTTAATGGGTTGGAATGAGGCCCTTTTTTTTTTATTTGCATGGGCATTCATGAGGCCCACCAACTCACATTTACGAATGGGCTTATTGTATATTTGAATTATAATTATTGGCCCAAAATTTAATGGTTAACACGAGACCTATTAGGATTGTATGAACTCGAATCTAATCGTTTTTTTTATTATGATTAGGATTGTTTCATCCTATATAAGTATTATTTTATTTCAAACAGACATCTGCACTGCGAGATGAGTTGAAGGAGTTTGAAGTGGAGACGAATAGTGTGTTTTTTAGAATAAGAATGTATTTAGTTGTATTATTTGTATTAGTAGCAGTTATATATGTGAATATTTTAATATAATTGGAGAGTATTTGTATATGTATATGACATATGTTATATGCATAGTTTTGTAAGCACTATTTTAATTAATCAATCTATGTAACTAGATGTGTTCTTTCAGATGTGTTCTTTTGTTAAGTTTGAGATGTGTTCTTTTGCTTTTGTTAAGTTTAAGATGTGTTCTTTGATGAACTTTTGATTACATTGCCTTAAGTGAAGCAGTTCATCATATAAGCTTTTGTTTTCATTGCCTAAATTCTCACAACACAAAAAAATTTTGAATGATATAGAAACCAAACAAATATTTAGAATCCATACAAGCAGTTGGTTGCAGTTGGTTGCAGTTGGTTGCAGTTCATTGTAATGCCCAGAATTAGAATCCATGCAAGCAAATATTTAGAAACCAATCGAATATTTAGAATCCATGCAAGCAAATATCTTGATCAACCATCCCCAGAGCTATATTTGGAATACTGATCATTCAAGCTTGAATTCAAATGTCTAAATATTTAGAATCCATACAAATAATAGAATTCACATCTATATTCTTGTGAAACCATCCACTGAGTTGCAACCACTTCAAAGTATTATATATTACAATCAAGTTTTTCTACATCAAATGGATCTAGTGCAAACCCAAAAATAAAATATAACAACAAAGAGCCTTGTTGAAGCTATTGTTGTGTCTTGCAATAAGCTCATCGTCATGTTGAGTTGTTCGAGCTATCTGTTTCTTCTTCGCTCTTTGTAGTATATGCAACGTCATCCTTTTCTCTTGATACAAGCTACAAGAAAACGGAATTGGTTAAACCTAACATATGTAAGAAATAAAATTAAGAAAATTAATTAGAACTTAACTAGTTGACAACATTGGTTAGAACAAAAACAATCACCTCTTTGCATGTATGAACATTGTGTCCTTTCTTTCCACAGCAGGCACATTTTCTAGCTTTTTTGACACCCTTTTCAATAGGTGGTTTGAATTTTTGCGGCTTTCTCTTTCCTTTACATTGTGATTGTGGAGGGTCCTTCACTATAAGCTCAACTCCACTTGATTGTGTAAAAATATTTATATTGTGATCTCCAATGTTATCTCTTTCTCTCTCCTTCAATGTTTCATTAAGTGCAACAATCTTGTCAACAAGTTTATCTATCTCCTCGCAAGTCATTTTATATACCTCCAAATTTTTCGAGGCTTCAAATGGTATTTTTTGAACTTTAAGATTTAGTGCATTAAATCTTGCAGTTTTAGAATCTGAAAAATCATTAACTACTATGGACCCCAAATTCGTGCTAGGCGATCCTTTTTTTGCATTTTTGGTCCACCTTTTCATAATATATTGGATGGGATTGTGATCCATTTGAATTTGAAGCATAACTTTCAATGCATGAGAACATAATAAGCCACTGAATTCAAAGAACTTGCAACTACAATCAACATTCTCGGTAGTCCTATCCACTCTAACTGTGTAAGAGTTCATTTGAGGAGATGATGTAGAAGATTCAATTCTACTAATTTTGTATAATGAATTAACCTCCAGCTCCATTATTTTATATTTTGTACTAATTTTCAACTGGCTCTTAAATTCACTGAATACTTTCTTTGTGTAAATATCGCAAGCTTGTTTCGCAATCGGATTATACGACCATAAACTTGGCTCACCATCTTTTGATCTAAAGTCCGCCTCATCCTCCTTATCATAACGACTCAAAACAATCTTTTCAAATTGTATTACAAATTTGTAAATCGAGTTATGACAATCCACAAACATCTTTAAAAGGGCATTTATGCTCTCACTACGCTGCGATGTAGACATTTCAGCAAAAAATAAATTTCTAAAATATGCAGGAATCCATTGATGTCTACTATTCCACATAACCTGAAGATGATTGTTCTCAAATAGTTCATACTTTTCAAGCATCACAGCCCATCTAGTTTCAAACTCCTCTATCGTCAAGCTGTTATTTATGCATAACTCTAGATCTTTTTTAAATCCTTCTTTGATGCCATAAAGTATACCCAAATGCTCTCTTGCTTTTCTCATTATATGCCATTGGCAACATCTATGCACAGTGATTGGTAGAACTTGCTCAATTGCTTTCCTCATTGCTGGATCTTGATCTGTAATAATGGATTTAGGATGTTGCCCAAAAACTGCTTGAAGCCAAGTCTTAAATAGCCAACAAAATGTGTTAGCAGTTTCATCTCTAATAAGGGCACAACCGAAAAATATTGATTGTCGATGATGATTAACTCCAATAAAAGGGACAAACGGCATACAATACTTATTTGTCATATAAGTTTTATCAAAGGTAATAACATCTCCAAAATGTTGGCTTGTCATCCTTGAATGTCCGTCAATCCAAAATAAGTTTTGTGCCATATTTTCCTCGTCAACCTGTATTGCATAAAAAAAAGATGGATCTTTGACTTGACGATCACGAAAGTAGTTAATAGCAGTTGATATGTCCACCCCTTTAAGCCTTATATTTTTCTCGGAAATCTCATTATTTAAATCTTTCCTTGTGAAGTGAATATTATATAGTCCTCCTTCTCTTGCCGCCATAAAAGTCATGATTTGACTGGTTGGAATGTTTTGTTCACTTAACATATGAATCATATCCTTTTGTTCATTTGTGATTGAACGGTGAGATCGGAGAAAACGAGCTTTTGATGGACTTACAACTGAATCATGATTGTGTTCTCTCACAAATGCAGTCACGACCCATTTTCCATCTTCTATCATTTTTACCCTTAAATGTGCTTTTCAACCAGTTCAACTATACTGCATTTGTTTTTTAGGTGTGCCTTTATTATCTTACCCTTGACCTCGATCTGAGCAATAGCCTTCTTTAGAACAAACATAATGCAATGATGTGATCATGTTATCCTTTTTCTTGACTTTATAGTGTGTTTTTTTTCTTATACTAAAACCGTCTTTATATGCATATATATTATAAAATTTCATAGCTTCATTTTCATTCTTAAATTCTCTCCCAATGAATGGTTCATCAATTGACGATTCCGTTCCATGTGCAATTAAGCTTGAAGCATCTTGTTCACATTGACTATGTTTACTTGTCAAGGAATCCAATTCTCTATTTTCAATAAGGGGTCGTTTGGTTGCATGTAGTTGCAACTACACTGCAGTTGTAACTACATGTAAATGCAAATTTCGTGTTTGGTATGATGTAGTTAACTCCAACTACTGCAGTAGGAACTGCAGGAGGAGGCCCAACTGCAACAATTCGAACTACGCCCAAATTGGCCGTAGTTCCAACTATAGCAGTTAGAGAGAGTAACTTTAAATAAAATGTATGCTTACCTCTTCAATATTTTTTAAACAAAAATTATTTCCTTTTTCACATTGGAGGTAATCTCACCATCATATATATAAAATAATAAAATTTTAAAAATTATTTTTCAACTGCATGCAAACAAACAAATTATTTATACTTGCAGCGCTTTCTACTACATCCAACTAAACATGATTCATGTCCTGTTGTATTTCCAACTGCATGCATTCCTAGCTACATTGCATTTATAATTACATCTAATCAAACGGCCCCTAAATGTCGTATCAATCAATGGAGAGTCAAGTTCTTCTTCAACACTTTCATTATCCGAACCATTGAAAATTGGTGAATCACAATAATCTCCACTATCCATCTATGTAATTTCACAAAACTAAAATTAGTAACTAGTAAAAATTCATAATGTCATTGTATACTTGCAATAGAATATTAAATTAGCCCAAATATTTAAACCAAATATTTTTTAAAAAAACATTCAGGGGTTGAATGAAAATGACATATCAAACTAGAAGACTAAAACAGATAAGTTTTTCATGGAGTTAAAAAGAGAAGTTAAACCAAAGTTTAGTTGTCAAAAAATTAGGTATAAAAATTCATCTAAATTACAAGCTTATATCTAATTTTTCCTTCATAATCAAACTATGTTGCAACAATACTATATTATTCCACATCAATAAAAAAGAAACATGCATAACTTTGAGCAAAGAAAAGGTAAACAGAGAAGGTCTTAAAATCTGCTCAAGAATATAATCTTACATACCAATAAGAAGCACAATATAAGAAAAATTAGATATAAGCTTGTAATTTAAAACATCACCAAACAACATTAATTTTCTCTTGTAATTAAATAGCTTATTTTTTGTAATTTTTTTCTGTAAAATTTTTTTTTCCTATCAACAGTTTCAGAAACTTACAGCAAACAAAAAAAAAAGAGAAAAAAGAGTTTCTTTCTCTCAAACCTGAGAAAGAATCACGTTTTGAGCAAGCGAACGGACGGCCGAGTGAGCTGGGAGAGGGATTCGGTGGGTTTTGCGGAGGAGAAGAAAGAAAAAGGAAAGAAAAAATGAAATGGCGAGAGGGCGAGCGGGCGAGGTGGGCGAGGTGGGAGATGGGCGAGGTGTGGAGAAGGCTCTGGTGGTATTTAGTGGTATCTAGTGGTGAGCTGGTGGGAGATGAGATCTGTAGAGAAGAAACGAAAAGGAAAAAGAAAAAGAGAGAGAGAGAGAGTGAGTGAGAGACTAAGAGAGAGAGAGAGATAACGGAGGGATAAACGGAGCTTTTTGGAAACTTTTCACTAAAGGGTTGCAAGATCTCGATGCAATCCAAGGGTTATAAAATGGGTGGCAAAGTTGGCTGGGTGCTATCAATAGCATCCCAACCCAACTCTCTCTCTCTCTCTCTCTCTCTCTCTCTCTCTCTCTATATATATATATATATATATATATATATAGAGTCCATCTACTATCCTATTAATAGGATTGAGGACATTGTCCTATCAAGTCGATTTGAATGATCGGAACTTCAAATTGATAATCGGCACCGTTGAAATTGATCTACACAATTAGAAATGTTTAGAAACCAAATTTTGTAATATTTAAAAATCATTTTCAATTTCATCGTAAGAGTTGAAAAATGAACGGTCATAAATAAATAACCTTCTTAAAATAGAAGTTTGACTTTCGCAATTCATAATCAGAGTTATCAAACATTATCTAAATAGTATAAAGAATTTTCTATAAAAAATTCAAGCAATTTGGATTACTCGACACTGTTAAACAAACAAACGGCTCATATAGGCCATCAAAAATTGTCGATTTTACGACACTTTGATCACCATGTAAATAATTTTTAAAATTTATGAAATTTAGTTTCTAGATATTTCAAATACTCTAGATCAACTTCAACGGCTCCGATCATTGATTCGGAATCTCTATATATCATCAAGAATAATTTGATAGGACAAATGCTACTATCCTATTAATAGGATAGTAGCCCTAGCCTATATATATATATATAGAGAGAGAGAGAGAGAGAGAGAGAGAGAGAGAGTTGAGCTAGAATACTCTCAAAAGCACCAAAAGGTTGGTGCTTGTGAGTTTTTAACCCTTAGATAGAGAAATGTAAGGTTGGGATGATGATGGTAGGTGGTAGGTGGTGGTAGGTAGAATAGTGTTTGATCCAAGGGCTATTAATAATCAAGGAGTAGATCCAAGGGCTAAAAACCTAGAAGCACCAAGGGGTAATACTTCTAAAAGTATTCTAGCTCAATTCTGTATATATATATATATATATATATATGTATATATATATATATATATAGAGAGAGAGAGAGAGAGAGAGAGAGAGAGAGAGAGAGTTGAGCTGGAATACTATCGAAAGCAAACGGGCTCCGTTGTCACCCATTTGTTTTGGATGATAGAGCCTCCAAATCGACGATCGGCACTATTAAACATGATCTATACCACTTGAAGAGTTTAGAAATCAAATTTCAAATCTTTTCGACATCATTTGCCTAAAGATTAAAGGGTTTCAAAATTTGTAATTTTATTGGTCGATATGATGCGTTTTCTCGTTTAACGGCTTAAAAATATTCAAATCAATTGAATTTTTGTTAGAAAATTCTTTAAACTATTTAAAACAAGATCTATACTCTTGATCTTGATTACAAGACTCCTATCATCATTTTTTAAAGAATATTCATTTTCAGCCGTTCATTTTTGTGTCCACTCAATGGATAAGAGAACAATATCGAAAATGTATGAAATTTGATTTCTAAACACTTCAAGTGGTATAGATCATGTTCAACGGTGCCGGTTGTCGATTTGGAGGCTCTATCATCGAAAACAAATGAGTGGCAATGGAGCCCGTTTGTTATCGATAGTATTCTAGCTCAACTATCTCTCTCTCTCTCTCTCTCTCTCTCTCTCTCTCTCTCTCTCTCTCTTTATATATATATATATATAATGAATGAGAGAGAGAGAGTCCAAGGGGTCCAGGTGAACCGCGTGTTAACACATCTCTGCGCTGCGATTTTTCAGCACCAAGAGAGCAAGAAATGAAACGCTTCATTTTCTGAGAATTTGTAAAAAAAAATTTCAGAAGAAACTTTTAACGGACAACCAAACAAACGGAAAAATATTTTTCGGAGTAGTTTTACGAGAATCCTTGAGCAGTCTTGCCTAGGGATGTCAACAGGTCTGATTCGGGGTAGATTCTTAAAAATCCGAACCCGAAACCTGAACCTGAACTCGAACCCGAACTTGATGGATTTTAAAATCCATATCCAAACCCGAACTCGACAAAAAATCTAAAACCCGAACCTGAACCCAAACCCGACCCAAAAATTCGAACCTGAAACAATTATTTTTTTTTTAATATTTCAAAATATATTACATCAAATCTAAATTTTTAAATACAAATTCAAATATAACATCAATTTTTTTTATACAGCCACACGCAAAGTGCAAATTAAAAAGGATTTTGATATAAAAAACATACCAATTCCAACCCGAAAGTATCATTTTGGGTGTTGGAACCCATCAGACCCTCCCATTGTCTCTGAATATTAAAGACAGCAAGACCAACCAGTTGACAAGGCTCAACAATATCCAAACACAGCCGTAACGATGTTTACACAAATTTTAAATCGAAAAAGCATATTAACGACCAATTTCAGCGATTAACGCAGCAGAAGCCCTATTCGAGCTACGAAATGATTTTCAAAATTCAAACCAAGGACAAACAATCTTGAACACAAGTAATTAATGTTGTCCAAGGTACATAGTGACGCATATTTGCTTAAAGGACCTTAAGAATACATTTAATAGCATTATTTACTATCACTCTGTTTGGATTAGGGATAAGGATCGGGATAACCAGTTATCCCTGTCCTTATCCCCAAACACTTTTTGGGGTTGTGGGAATTGTTGTTCCCACCACCCAACGGATAACCCGCAACTGGTGGGAACAACAGTTCCCACCAACTCGGTGGAATAGTGCGCTCCCTGTACGCATTTCCCTCTGCTACCCCTGGCTTTGTCCCTTCACCTTCTTCCTCCCCTACTCCCTCTCTCTCTCATTATCAGAATCCTCCCAACTCATCTTGCATACTCTTTCTCTGTTGTGTTATCTCTCTGCTTCTAATTGGCAGTGAAGCCTGCTCCCGTTGCCACCTTGACCTACGCTTGTTAGAAGCCCTACTTTTTTAGGGCGGCTTGCGCGCGTCCCCTTTTGCCGTGCGTGTTGCAGATTAACTTGTATTTCTCGCTAGGCAAAGGGTTTGTGGGCTCCCTGAGACCGTCTGGACCTCTGATTGACCATCTTCTTCCTCTTTTATGTGGGTTTGCAAGACCCCTTTACTGCCGATGTTGCAGATCTGAGCGCTCTCGGACAGACACGGTATGGTTTTCCGGCCTCCCCTTCCATCTTGACCTTCGATTATCGGTCCAGATTAAGAGTTTTAGCCCTATTTTATCTTATATATAGGACTACTTGGAGTCTCACCTAGGAAGAGAAATGGAGACGAGATTAGAGGAAGTGAGAAAGTTACGATTTTAGAAAGAGGGGGGGGGGAGGGAGAGCTTAGCTTGAAGAGAGAAAAAGAGTTTAAGTTTAGAGAGAGATATGAGGTCAGAGAGTAAAGAAACACAATACCAACTAGGCAGCGGGTGAAAAAAAAGAAAAGGTGTGGATTAAATTAGACATATTATTATTATCCCAATCTATTAATATGAAGATAGTTACCCTCCCTTAAAGGAATGAGATTAGCATTCTGAGATGAATCTCATTCCCAAGTAGGGATGCAAACGGATCCGGGTTGGTGGAGCTCCCGCCCCGATCCGCCCCGACGGGGGCAGTAAATAGGAGAAAATAAACGGATTCGGGGCAGGAAATGGGAGAAATTTTGACCCGGCCCGAATCTGCCCCGCCATGATCCGCCCCGAATCCGCCTTGAAAATTATTTATATTTTAAAAAATATTCCTAAAAAATTGTAAGGACTGAAATTTTGACAGTACAATTAGACT
Organism: Ananas comosus; assembly: GCF_001540865.1. Lineage (NCBI taxonomy): Eukaryota > Viridiplantae > Streptophyta > Magnoliopsida > Poales > Bromeliaceae > Ananas > Ananas comosus. Next base: position 12,662,847 of record NC_033625.1, read on the forward strand.
CTCTGTTGACGATGTTTATGTGTGTAATTTAATTACATAAGCACTCGTCAAATTTCAGGCGAAAATGAGCTAAAACGGAGAAGTTACGCGATTATTAGTTTTCACTTAAGTGAATAGTAACTCCGGTTTTCCGGAGAAGCCACGGAGTAGAGTTGGCTTTCGGCGCGTATCGGACTCCGTTCATAGCGATCCAATAGCTCGTTTCGATCAGTTCAGCTATTCTGGAACAAATGGCACTGACGGATTTCAGATCCGATGCACGGTNTATATATATATATATATATATATATATATATATATATATATATATAAAATATTATTAAAAATTATTAATTTACATTTTACGAAATATTAATAATATTATAATTTTATAAAAAATATTAGTTGGCGAGGCGGATTCGGGGCGCTGGCGGGAGGTGGGTTACGAGGCGGGGCGGATTATGGGATGCATTTTTTAACCCGTCACAGATTCGGGGCGGGACGTGAGGCAGGATTTTGCTAGTCGGGGCGGGGGCTCCCGCCCCCAGATCCGCCCCGTTTGCATCCCTATTCCCAAGTAAAATTTAATATTTCCAACTAGATTAATTTGTGCGTTTAGTCAAACACCATCATATATATTTTTTTATTCATATTGAATTACTAGGAATCTTACAAAAATAGTGCAACCAAACGCACCTTAAGTTTATTTTAATATATGAAATATTACAATATGGGCGTGTTTGGTTCGAAGTCGGAATCGGAATCAGAATCGTAATCGAAATAAGCTGGAATCGGAAACGGAATAAATCATTCCCATTGTCGGTGTTTGGTTCAGATAAATATAAAAAACGTAATCAAATTAATATGCTAACTTTATCTTTATAATATATTTATTTAAATTCAAATTGAAAATTAAATATTAAAAATTTACATCAAAATTTTTAAATAATGTCAAAATTTTAAATCTATTTTTTTTTAAAAAAATTAAACTTTGAACTTGAGTGGATAATTCAAAATATAAAACTAAATTTCGATTTATTCAAATTCAAACTTAAAATTACAATTTAAATTTTAATTTTTATCCATAAATTTAATTTAAGTTTTAATTAAAATTTGAATAAAACTTTATATAAATTAAAATTTAATTTAAATTCAAATTCATAAGTTAGATTCAAAATACTTGATTAAATTTTAATTTTTAATTCAAATTCAAATTAAAATTAAAATTTAAAATTATAAATTTAATTTCTAAATTTAAACTCATATTTTAATTAAAAAAATTAAAAAAATAAATTTAATCCGAATAAATATCCATTTCGTCCGGATTCAACTTTCAATCCGGCCACTTAGGCCTGATTGGAAAAAGATGTGATTGGGGGATTCCTATTCCACTCGGGAATCGCAATCGGAATGGTACTCCACCGTACCAAATATTTACAAACGGATTCGTCTATTCCGATTCCAATTCCAGAGTGAAAAAGAAGCGAACCAAACACGCCCTATATGGATCGATCAGGTGCACCCAACAATTTTCAGGTGAAATGGAAAGCTCCGCCACATATGAGATAACTCCCCCCTCCCTCCCTCCCCCCCAAAAAAAAGCTAACTTTCTTTTTTAAAGGGGCATATGTAAGTCTATTAATAACCCGCTAAGTTTTTAAACTACTATTTTGATCTGAATAGATCAACGGACGAGGATGCCTCTCTTACTCAAAACAAAAAATAGTATAGAAAAAATATTAGGTCTATTAGAGGTTATGTCTTTCTATCGGGCAGTAAATCTATCAGTTAGAAGTGTGTGCTACAATTCATTACAGTGATCGAAGCAAGATTTCTAACTCTAGTAATATATTTAAAACAGCATGAAAATTTATGAGACTATTTTTTTAAATAGTAAAGTTTTGAAATGATAATTTTTATATAGAAAAATAAATTTAAAAAAATCAAAAACTTTATAGGAACATGTAAGTAATTGCTCTAATAAATAAATAAATAAATAAATAAATAAATAGGGTAGGTGACAAGACCGCTCAGCTAAGGTAAAATCTTGATTCTATCCGTTCCTCCGACCTTCCGCAACCCAAAAAGTTACACTCTTTTGCCTCCCCTCTTTTCTTTGTATGGGCTGTGCCTTCCTAAACCTTTTGTCCACTCCTCAACCCATTCCCCTCTCCCTCCCCCTCCCATTTCCGCGGCATAATCCCCCGAACCCATCCCCAATTCATTAAATTCGACCCCAAATCCGCAGAATAGAGGAGAATCCGAGTTGAATGAGGTAGGTTTTACAGGGGATTTAGGGTTTTAGGAGAGGGGAGGAGAGAGGAGGCGGGAGAGAGATGGCGATGGTGAGCAAGACGAGGGATTTGTTGGAGGGGTTGGTGCGGGAAGGGTCGTTCAAGTGGGTTTTATGAAGGATTTAGGGTTTTAGGAGAGAGGAGGAGGAGGGGGAGAGATGGCGATGATGAGCAAGACGAGGGATTTGCTGGAGGGGTTGGTGAGGGAGGGGTCGTTCAAGTGGGTTTTGAGCCGCAGGACCTCGTTCGACGAGGAGTTTGAGGAGATGGGGCGGTCGCCGTCGGGGCGGAGGAAGTGGATCTCCGAGCTCTCCCCCATGGCCAACGTCATCGTCGGCAGATGCTCCCGGTGTGATCTCTCTCCTCGATTACGCCTCTTCGATCAAATACAAAGTTTCGATTTTTGATATAATGCTATTGTAGTGTTGTTTACAGCTGTTTCATGGGTTAATTGCGCTGGTAGCCTCCGAGTTTTCATCAAAGCTTCACTTTGTACCCTATTCCTTTAAAATAAACTTAATGCCTCCTAAACTTCTATAAATATACCAAATTGGCTCATTTTGTCATCCGACGTGGATTTTACTGATTAAGAAAAATTTGATCTGAATGCCGAATGAGTGAGATTTGAACACAGGTATGAAGTAAATACATGAATTAGAGCTTACCTTTCGATAGAACTGATAACTAGACATTTCACAATAAAGTGCATGAGAACTTTCTGATGCCAAGTTATTTGTCAAAAAAAGGTTTACTCGATGTCTAATTGTCTGTACGTCAACTTTTGGTTAATTAACTTAACATCAGATGATGAGATGGGCCAATTTGACGCATTGTTAAAAGTTCAGTAGGCATTAAGTTCTCACTTTCAAAGAATAGGGGCCAAAGCGAAACTTTGGCAAAAGTTCAGGGGTCACTACTGCAAGTAACCTGTTGTTTAGTTGTTGGGACACTGTTCTTGAGTTAGCATTTAGTTTATGTCAGTTGTAGTAGAGGTCTGTAAATCGAAATTAGGGTTTGTGAGTGCTCTGTGGGCTGAAATTAGTGAGGTGAAGTAATTTTGTTGTATTGTCTTATTATCTATGGAAGTTGGGTCACCTTTAGCTGATGGAGTACCTCTTTGATATGGTGCAGCACAGTAGAGCCATATCATCTACTAACATGTGGTTTGAAATGGATATAGAAGCTAAAAGAAGATTGAGGGGCAATCCACATGTTTGCCCTTTTGTGAATTGCACGATAATTGTCTTATTTCGAGTAGATTATTGGTCATTTGAAGGGATCTCAGAAAATCTTGTGTCAATTGTAGGAACCTGTTGCCTGCATTTTGTGTCGTCTCATTGGGAATGCTTCTTAGGAAGAATATTCAGTTGAAGCTTGGAGCTGTTTCTTTCATTAATTTGTAACTGTTGTGTTTTTGTTGGCCCGTTAGGTATCATACCCTGTTTCTGACACAACACAAACATAACATGCCAACATGAATTTCAACTGCTAGCTGGAACTCATTAGAAATGATATTTTCTTATTTATTTTTTGTCTTTGGAAGTGCAAAATCCTTAAAATGGTGGAATTTCTATTAATATGGTGGTGCAGTACTATTTGTTTTCAGAACCATGCCATGTAGTATCTAGTGATTGAAATGGATACCTAAGCTAATAAATATTAAGAAGAACTGTACTCATTTGTCAGTGAGATTAACTGTGAAGGTACTCGTATGTTTTCAATTAGACCCTTGTAATTTGATGGGATCTGGGAAAAACCTTGCCGAATTTGTTTGCTAAATAATTTTTCACAGAATCTTAGAAGTGTTACACGTTAAGATAGACAAATCGGTTCATTAGTGGATATTATCCTGATTGCAAGACGATGGTTGACTGTTGATCGAGTAGTAGTTTGGAACTATGTTGTGTTTCCTTCACTAAGAGCACTATTTGATTGATTTTCATGTTGCAACTGTCCTTGTTATGGCAGGGCCTTCTTTTGACTATGCCAAATAAGTTGCTGCGTTTTTAAATCTTGCTGGTACCAAAATACAATGGTAGACGGACCGTAAGCTGTACATAACTTGAGATTGTTGTAACCTTGGTTACACGGACGTGGGAGCGATTAAACGAAAAAAAAATTTGAGATGCGGTGCCCGAGCGAAGCGTTCCCGAAGACTTTTAATACAAAATATTTTTGCATGCATCCAATGTATTTTTATCTATACACCTCTATTAGTTTAATTAATGCTTTAGAATTAAAATGTAATTTAAAATATATAACCTATAATATTTAAGACATGTATAAATATAATAAATTTAGAAAAATCTAACATTTAGATGTTAAGTAGTTAAAAAAATCAACAATATTAAAAGAATTGTTGGGCAATTTATAAAAGATTATTATTCAAATTTCATAATTTTTGATATATAATTTTTTAATGTCGTATAATAAATCTAATAAATTAGGTTTGAAATTTTGTTGTGCTATATGCGGTAAATTAGATATACTCATGAACTTGATACAAGCACTATATACGATTCATGCAACAACATTGTAGGGCATATCATTAGAAGTTATTTACTAATTTGAAAAAATTATAATATTTTGTAGATAATATATACATGATATTGTATTTTTAAAAAATATTTTATTTTTGGTCTAGCCTCTCCGAGTCCTAATTTTTTTGAAGTTCCTGAGTTGCCGTGTCCGAGTCATGTCGTTTCTCATGTCCCGTGTCCGTATAACATAGATTGTAACAGAGGAACAAGAATCCAAATTTCAACATCAAATGATCAGATCAAGAAGCATTAGAAGTAACAATGAGAATACTAATTGATAACTATGCAACTATCCATACATATCGAACACATGGACTGATGGACCCAATATCATATGCAACAACTCAATTAGTTGAGAATCTTGTATGTAGTTTTCGGTTCAACTGTTTCATTGCTAGTTGATACCCTCCCTGCATATGAGTACACAAGGCATAATATTGTGGAGAGTATTCAGTTGATAGCTTGAAACCTTGCTGCCAGGGTTGGTTTTCCAAGTTATTGGAATTACATGATACCAATCTTTGTAGGAGTCTCTAATAGTTGACAAGTTTGGAAGTTTAGATTTAAGGTCTATTGAGTTTTTAACAGAAGAGTCTGATGTTTACTAGTGTCCACACTCTTGTTGAGCAGGTAGCAAGAGTCAATAGCTCTCAATGTATGTCGAAGTGCCCTATGGTTTCGGAGAAATGAATGGAATTATATTTATCCTGCTATCTTTTACTCTATGAAGTATGGAGATCCAATCCTCTCAAAAGAATCAAGTATTTTAATAGCAGTGTCATACCATTATGACCCTCAAGTTATGTGGCAGCTAGTACTCTATCTTTGGACGGAACTCATGGCTTAATATTAATTCCTAAATGAGTCTGTATAGGATTTTTTTCTTTTTAATAAATTTACAACCATCTGGTTGGTTGTTTACTGATGGCCTTTTCAGAGGGTACTCCCACCATAGGATGTCATTTTCCTAGGGGGAATAACACCTCTATCTGCTTTGGGTTGTTCAGACCCAAAACAGATTTGTGACCTTGTTTTAACAATTATTATAATGTATTATCTGGATAACTATCTGGTTGAATGACGTGATGAAATATTGGCACTATTATTCTTCGATTGGTCATTGCAAACAATATATTAACATGCTTTTAGTTTCTGTATGTATAGAAGAATTCTTTCTTTTACATACGGTTATTTTTGGGGCATTCCTGTAATTGTGATTTACTACTTTGTGCTTATTCTTTCCCCCCCAATTCTGCATTACAGAATTCTTGATGTTTCAATGGATGAACTCCAGAATAATTTTGACAAAGAAGCATCTGATTCCATAAAGCATCCCTCTAATTATGCAAGAAACTTCTTGGAGTACTGTTGCTTTAGAGCACTTGCTCTTTCTTCTCAAGTCACTGGGCACCTAGGGGACAAAAGTTTCCGTCGTCTGACATTTGACATGATGTTAGCCTGGGAAGTTCCTTCTTCTAGTCAGCCTATACTTAAGGTGGCGATCCTTTTTCACATCCTTCAATAAACTAAGATTTCTTTTTGGTAACTTTTTCTCTATTTCTTGTATGATGCGTGTTTTTGGCATCCACAGCAAGAATTATTTTGTCTGTAATGTTAGTTAGTAATTCATATGCTCATCTTCTATCGCAGGTAGACATGGAGAGTACTGTTGGTGTAGAGGCTTTTTCTCGAATAGCTCCAGCGATTCCCACCATTGCAGATGTAATTACCTGTTTCAACCTTTTTGATGTACTTTCAACATCATCTGGAGGGCGTCTTTCATTTGCTGTGTATGAGAAGTACCTTGTGGAGTTAGAAAGGTTATAATCAGCTAATGTACATTTCACTAAACTAAGACTCTTCATCTATGATGACTATATGTTTTGCACGTAAATGTGATTGAATTCAGATGCTATATACTTACTTTTTTCCCAACTTTATTATAGCAAGTCCTCCTAACTGTTTTAAGGGATTCTCTAAGCTAAATTTCATTATTAAGACCTGCTTGTTTTGCTGCTGTTTTATGTAGTCCATAGTTACATAGTCATAAAGTTTAGAAAGTATCATATTATTTATGAGTCCTTGGGTCCCATTTAAATTTATTCTTTGTATATTAGGCAAGTGTGCAGCAGAATAATCATTTTTATCTTGCCAGTGCTACTTATGTATCAAAATATGAGGCGGGTTGGGATTTGAATAGTTTAGTAGGTTTTTGTCCCAAAATAGCTTGTCCAGTGGAAAAGCTGAATCTGTGTTATCTCAACTATCATCCCGAATTCTCTTCCTTTGTGCTGGCTTAGGAAGTATAACTTGGATGTCACAACATGCATTTCTGATGGACTCTGCTCTCAGAAAAGTCTCTAATAGAAAGTTTCCATTGTTGCAGAGTTATAAAGAAAATGAAGACTCAGTCTCAATCTTCTCTTCTTTCAAGTCTTCGGTCAGGCAGGGGAGAAAAGATCCTTGAGGTCGATGGAACATTAACAACCCAACCGGTACTTGAACATGTTGGAATCTCAGCATGGCCTGGTGTGTTTCTGTTTAGCCAATATTGGCTTCGAGTGTTTTTACTAATAAGTGCATAGGTGGCTTAGTCATAGAGCAATTACTTTTGCTTGTTTTTCTTTTTATTTGTTTAACTATGTTGTTCTCATAACTTTCTTTCATCATGTCATTGTGCTGTTCTTCAATAGTATTTCACACTTTGTTACTACAGGGAGATTGACGCTAACTGATCATGCTCTTTACTTCGAAGCTCTACGAGTAATGACCTATGATAAGGCAAAAGTATATGAGCTTGCAGATGATTTAAAACAGGTTATCAAGCCTGAGTTGACTGGTCCATGGGGTTCACGGCTATTTGACAAGGCTGTTATGTACAAATCCATATCATTGTGAGTAGTTCATCAGTTTGCTGAGCAATTATGGCTCTTCAGCTATAAATGTATATTGCAAACTTGTATAAGATTTTTGCGGATATAACTGCGTGTTAAGTCCTTTGAGTGTAAATGTATATTTGTGCCTATGGAAATATTGACTAAGCAAGCATTTAGTTGACTAGAATTTACACCAGGGTACGTAAGGCGCTGAATAACAAACTTGCCATCGCTTTACATCTCCCTTAAAATATTAGAAATAGACTGTTAGATGCCAAAGCTTTTGCCAACTTCAAAAGAATATTGCTTCTAATGCGTTGGATTATAATGGTTACATCATATGAGCACCCTTCAAGTTTTTTCCTGTTGTGGCATAAAGTTGAGGAGAAGGGGACATGGAAAGGTGGTTATTAGTGAGGGTACAAACGCATTGGAGGTGTATGCACGCATTGCATATATTTAAAGGTGTATATATGCAGGATGCCCATATTTTTATTGTAATTGGACTATGGGTGGACACAAAAATGCTTAATTTCCATAGTTTTTCTAGTAAATAAGGGTATCGTGTTCTTGGGGAAATTTTTGTGGAACCGGAATTTATTCTGATTTTTTATTCAATCTGTAGATCAGAACCGGTGTTCATGGAGTTTCCAGAGCTTACAGGCCATTCCCGCCGTGACTACTGGCTGGCCATTATGCTGGAAGTTCTTTATGCTCATAGATTTATTAGAAAGTTTCACATAACTGGCGTCGAAAAGGAGGAAACACTCTTGAAGGCCGTTCTTGGCATTCTGCGGTTACAAGCCATTCGAGAGGTAGTGCCATCAATGCCTAGCCGATTTGATGATCTCTTGATGTTCAATCTTTGTGATAAGCTTCCCGGAGGTGATGTTATACTTGAAACACTTGCTGAGACTATATCGTCTAGGAGTTTAGATCGTGAAAATCGATCCAGTGTAGGGACTGGAATGCATTCGATGTCAGCTTTGGCTGTTTTGTCCAACTTGGGATTAACATCACAAATTGCTAGCGATGAAAAGCTTCTTGTTGGTGAAATAGTTGTAGGGGAGATGAGTCCGTTAGAAAAGGCTGTCAGTGATTCCAGGAATAATTATAAGAGGGTTGAGCTGGCTCAAGCGACAATTGAGGGAGTTAAGGTTGATGGGCTTGATACAAATTTGGCGGTGATGAAGGTACTCAATAGAATACTTTCTCCTGAATTTAGTGGTTTTTATTAATGTCAAGTAATTAATCCTTATATTTGAAAGGTAATGTCTCTTTTAGTGTCCTTGAATCTATTGGAGCCTTGTTTCACTATTCTATACTTTGGAATTTGGATTATTAGCTTGCCACATATTAATTGTAACTTTTGAAAGTTTAGGGGTTAAATTGGCACAAGAAAAAATTACAAGAACTGGAAGCATAATTAATCCTTTATTTTTGGCCTGTGAAATTTCATTTCCACTTATTTGACTTCATTGAAGTCAATGCCATCTTGTTGTTATGTATTTTACAATATATTTTATAATAGAACTCAACATGTGTCCAGTGTTAAGCACATATGCGCTTATTCACCCTCATTAAGCATGTAGGTCCAACCTTGCCTACTTAGACTATAAATGCACCTTTTGGTTTGATACTTATTTTACTTAAGAATTTTAATCAGAATCGGCACATTAGGAGAGTAATAATAGAACTCAATGAGGAGTCGTAGTAAAATGATGGCCATGTAGGCTCAAGAAAAGAGCGTCAGATAATGTTTAAGGACAGAGAAAAGGGAAGAGGGAATAACAAGGAGCGATTGACATTAGGAAAATGAAATGAAAGTTTTCACACCAATAAAGTTTATGTCACGTAAGTACCATTTATCATGCTAGAATACCATGTTTCTCATACTACCTAGTAGAAAGGACGAGAAATAGGATGGCACTTTATTTGGTGAAAAATGTTGAAGCACATACTATAGAGAGCACATACTATAGAGTGATTCTATCACTATAAAAAGTTTGCTGTCATGCATTGGTGGTAACTTTATGTCTTATCTTCTTCAGTTGGATGATAGTTTGAAGATGTGAATAAGCATGTCTCATTTTGTAAAGTGGCTTAGGGATGATAGTTTGAAGATGTGAATCAGAATCGGCACTTTATTTGCTTTAAACTAGTTCTAACCAACCTAGTTATAAGGTAGTTCTATTCTAGGGTAGGCTCATAAACAACCAGAGTTTAAGAGGGGGAATTTAGTTCTATGATTAGGTTTGACTCTGTGTGAAGGGCATCTCTATTAAATGTCTGTGTCGTCAAATTTGATGACCAGTTTTTCCCTTCATGTGGTTTTCTGTTTGACTCAATTAATCGCAGAATGTTGGCAATATATCTGGTTCTCGCCTTACTTATAATTCTTCCTTGTTGCTTTTGAAGTTTTTGCTGGTTGTATACACTATTGATGTTAATTTCTAAATATCATATGATCGGCGACTTGGATTTGTAAAAACTAAGCATGGGAATTTTTCTGAAATTGCATTCGAGGAGACTTGTTTACTGCACTTACTTTTGAGGAGGAACCACTAGTATTATGTTAGGATAATATTTGTTCTTTATGTTATTCCAGGATAAGATCTTTAATTTATTTTCTTATTGCTGCAGGAGCTGCTTTACCCTGTCACTGAGCTTGGAAAGATGCTTATGTCTTTGGCAATGTGGGATGAGCCTCTCAAGTCTCTGGTGTTCTGCTGTGCATTTTCTTACATTGTAATCAGGTCTGTTTCTGCTGCTTGTTCAAAGGATTTCTGTGTGATTCATCATACTCTTTGTTATCCTTTTCTACCTGTATCCATTCATAATTTTCTTGCTGATTTTAAGCGCATAAATTGTAGATATCATTATGTATGTGACCTTCGATATTCCAGATGTTAGGGGCCAAGACAGGTTCATTTTAAACCCATCTATGGCTGGAAATGAATGAAAATCAGAGTCTTGAATCATTTTCCAGCAAATAGGAAAATAGAATCAAGTGTTAGAGAAATAAAGGAGGAAGATAAGATTTATTATGGTGGAAGAATAGCAATGTTCATCTGATATTCCATCTGTAAATCATTACAGAATTCGTTACTATAAGGACTCCTTTTCTCCAACTCCAACAGGCAATAATTTGTGCACCCATGGCATGAACGAACTCAGCTCACTAATGGTCTACCAATCAGAAAGATGTAGCAATTAGTGATGTTGCCAAGTAAACAATTTTCCAATTATTTGGTCGTCATAATTATATTGAATGATTGACTCCCGTTCCAACTGTTTGTTCGAAGGGAATCTCATTTCAATTCCGTTTTGAAGGTGGAATGCTAATCATTTGATCCTTTTATTTATAATCTGGCCTAGAATAGGATAGTGAAATCCCATTTGAATGTGGAAATATAATTATTTATCCCAATTCTTATTCTGGTTGCGAACCAAACACGCTGATGGAACTGGTCATTCCAGTTTCCCTTCCAACATTGTCCCTGTTTTAGAGTTATATCGTAGTAAATTCATGTATATATATGAGGTTTATATAAGAAAAGTGTTGGGCGTAGGATGTCAAGCAATGGCAATTTGAAGGGTAAAACATGTAGTTTCCATTTCTTTGTTGCTTTATCAAATGTGGTATCTTCCTTGGGTTGTCAATAAGAAAGTGATATTTAAGTACAAATCGGCTTGTCTTGTTCCTGTAGTTATGTCTGGACTAGATATAACTCTCAATCTGAATTTATGCAGGGGATGGTTAGGGTATGCACTTGTAATGGTGCTTCTCTTTATGGCAATATTCATGTTACTGACTAGATTTAGTAATCAAGGAAGGCCAATTAATGAACTCAAGGTTGTGGCTCCTCCCCCTATGAACACAATGGAGCAGCTCTTGGCTGTTCAAAATGCCATTTCTCAAGTCGAGGAGATTGTTCAGGACGGGAATATCATTCTCTTGAAGCTAAGAGCTTTGCTTCTGGCCGTCCCTTCTCAGGTTCTTCCCTTTTGAAACTTTCTGTTGCTCTTATCATATTTTGCTTACTCATTATTGATGATATATTCGGAGCTCCTATTTTACACTCTGACCCTCTTTTATTACGAAAATTGTCGTCTAATGTTCCCTTTTTCTTATTTTAGTTTTTACACACAGATCACTGTGATTTTAGTTATTATAATTGCTCAGAGAGTTTATAACTTTAGATAAGGAAAACTGCAACGCTAGGAGCGACACCAAGATGTCGGTCTGGTCCAAAATTTAATTTTGCATAAATTAAATTGGGCAAGTATTTTTCTTTTTTGGCTTCTGTAACATATACACTGCATTCAAAATTTTGAGATCCCCAAGTTCTCGTCGGTCGGGAATCCCAATTCGGACTTGACAAATTGCTTGTTCGTCAGACAGCCATAATCATGTATTTTGCGTGCATACGAAGTGTTAGATTTTTGAAAATATTCCGATGCTCTGTTAAACAGGCAACAGACAGAGCTATACTCGCGCTGGTTTTTATGGCCTTAGGTATCGCGCTTCTACCGACTAGGCTAATACTCCTGCTGATGTTCCTGGAGTTATTCACGAGGAACTCGCCGCCGAGGAGGCCGAGCACGGAGAGGTGGACGAGGAGGATGAGAGAGTGGTGGTTCAGCATACCAGCTGCCCCTGTGGTGCTTGAGAGTGAGAAAGAAGATAAGAAGAAGAGGTGAAAGTTCTTTTCTTGTATAGTGCTCCATATATCTGTATCTGTATCTATCTTGTTCATCCTATATCCCTTCATAAACTGTTCTCTGCTAATACTATACATCCATTGCGGTATGTGTAAGAAGTGAAAGTTCTTTGGCAAATGTTAGGGCTTATATTTCTTGAAGTGCTCTTCTCATTCACTTTTATTTTTCACTTTTTTTTTTTTTGTTTTTCTATTTTGGTAAAATTGTATAAAACTTATCTGAACAAAAATGCCATTTTGATTCGGCTACCTGATTTTTTAAAATTTTAATTTTAGTAATCAAATTTTCAATTTGTTTGGTTTAAGTAATTTGATGATTTTTGGAACATAAAATTAAGCTAATAGTTTACATTTATGAATTTATAGTCACGTGATTTGTATAAACTAGATTAATTAAATGTGTAAAGATAAATGATATGTTCGAGTTTTGAAATAAAAGGGTAACTACTTGTCTCAAATTAAATAAATTAAAATATTGAGTAGTAAAATTAAAATTTTTTAGAAGTTAGATGGTCAGATCAAAATGGTTGATAATGTAGAAAAGTTTTATACAATTTTATCTCTTATTTTTTAGCATTATTTTATTTTTCAAGTTACATAAACATGGATTTTTTTTTTTTTGTTTTATTAAGTTTAGGGTGGGAATTGTGGCGAAATAATCTTTATGCACGCTCCTGGAAAAAAAATCATTTATTATAAATATGTAGGGGATTGTTAGATTTTAGTGTCAAAATCTTATTCTTTGTTTCAAAATAATACAATTCTTACCCGCATGTTCTTTTATAAATTATAAATTAATTTTACAAGTTATTCTGTTTATTAGTGGATTTTAACAAAATTTGTTTGCTTAAGTTTAGATTTTAAATTTCAAATGGGGAATAAGTTTGAGGGCATACTTGGCTTTTATGATTGGAACAGAAATGAAAAATAGAATTAGACTGCGTTACAATGAAAAACGAAATGATAAATTATTTGAAAATATTTGTTCTTTATTGAAATGAAAATTAAAATGAATATCTGAAATTTTGAGAGACAGAGAGAGAGTTTGGTAAAAAAAAAAAAAAGAAAAAAGAAAAAAAAAAGTGGTGAAGAAAGAGGAGGGGGGACGTGGATCTTTTGTAAAAAAATTTTGAGTAATTTATTTTAGAATGAACCAATCCGAAATTCAAAGTCGGATCATAAAATATTTGGACCATTTTCATTTAGAGTAGAATGAGAATTAAAATTCGATTTCAGTAAAATTTCTATGTCATAGCATAAATAGTTGAATCAAATAAGCCCAAAGTGTGATTGCATTTTTGGATTAAATTTTATGCAGCACACAATGGCTCGATGGTGGTTTTTACTTGCACTTATTATTGATCCATAGCTAGCCAGGTCTGATAATATTTTCAATCCAGGTACTTTCATGGATACTAGTGTAGAGACCCGCGCGATGCGGCGGATAGATAATAGAAATAAAATTTTAATAAAATTTATATTTACAACTTATTAATGTATAAGAAGCTATGCCCATGTTAAACATAGTCAATTTATATGACTAAATTCAACTACTAAAAAAATAAAATTATAGTTAGAAGTTTGTATATTTTTTTAAAAATCATCGAAATACAGTAAGAGGCATATAATTTTATCGTATTATATGCCTCTTAAACATTCCGTTGTGAAGAATAAAAAAGAGTTAACTCCAGCGCGGCTAAATCAACCTAGTGGGCACTTATATGAGCTGCGGCTCGATTTTGCGGGACGATGCTTCTCGAAGGAGACAACGTTCTTCGCATGCTCTTCTTTTTCTTCTTCTTCATCGTCCTCATCATCTTCATTAACACAATAAGAGAGAGAGAGAGCTAGATGAGTGTTGGGTGAAAAATTAGATGATGATATTCTTTTTTGTATGGAAAATAAGAAGCCCTGCAAAAGAGAGGGGGATGGGGGATTAATGGAGGTGGGGGGTGGATTGGAGTTACAAAGCCCATTTATTGGTAGAATATGGTGCCTATAATTAAATGTTGCATTTTCGATTAATTAATTTTCGTGATTTCAAAGGATTGGGAGGTGATGGGTTTGGGGTTAAAAAGAGATTTGAGGGAAAAGAAATGACTAATATTGAAGAGAAAAATAAGTAACATATAAATTAAACAGCACATTGATTACATGTCATTAAATAGAGAGGAGGGGAGGGGAAGAGCCAAGAACAAATGTGAGTTCAAAAAAAGGACTAGTAAGGTTGAAAGAAAACTTGCCACGTGGCAAAAAATATTAAAAATTCTTGTAAGTTAATAGATAATAATAAATATAATATTGCATGATTTATTATTAATAATGAATTATAGTCTCTTCTACCAATAAGATTTTAAAGATGTAACCACATAGCATATTACTACTAACTAGCAGAGAACCCGTGCTACGCTGCGGATAATTTTTCTTTTTTTTTTATATAATATTTATATATAGAGTTTGAAAATTTAAAATTAAAATTGCTTAATAAGTTTGTGTAAAACATGAAAGTTTATGGGAAACAAATCTCCAATGCAAAAACACTGAAAAAGTATTTCGAATAGAATCTATATTATATATGTAGAATAAACTGTAGCTAACAAATATAAGTCTCCATTTCTCTTTTTTTTTTGCTGTTTCTTTCAATATCTGCATCAAAACTACAAATCAATTAAATATTTAGTGAAAATTTGTTCATGTATAATATAAAATTAAAATGTTTGAGAAAGGAAATAATTATTTCCTTAGACCTCGTTCTTTTCATGTTCAAAATTTCATCTAAATCATCCATAAGAGGTGTAGAGTTGTTGGTACAAATTATTTGAAAGTATTAAATAGAGATAATTAGGTAATACTATTGTAGCAATAGGAAAAATAACATACCTAGCTGAAATTCTTGCATAAAGAAATGGTCATCCAAATAATTCTTTCTCAAACAGTTTTCCATGAGGACAGTCTTCATATTTTGAAAATAAATTTTTTTTTTATCCATCATTCATTTTTGCATCATCAAAATTTAACATAATAATTTTGGTNTTAAATTTTGATGATGCAAAAATGAATGATGGATAAAAAAAAAATTTATTTTCAAAATATGAAGACTGTCCTCATGGAAAAATAACATACCTAGCTGAAATTCTTGCATAAAGAAATGGTCATCCAAATAATTCTTTCTGAGTTAGTTTTCCATGAGGACAGTCTTCATATTTTGAAAATAAATTTTTTTTTTATCCATCATTCATTTTTGCATCATCAAAATTTAACATAATAATTTTGGTTACTTTAAAATAAAGAGTATTCACATTAAATTTCTATGACTCAAGTATTACTAAAAATATATATTTTGCTTATGAATAGTCTTAATAATAAATTATCTGAATTAACAACTGCAGCAAGATTGTACACAGGTGCATGAATCAAATCTGGCATGAATTACAAAAGAGCTAGGATAGCCAGAGTTGTTTTATTTGTTGCTTGTAAAGTAACAACCTCTTCTATTCTCTTTGCAATATTTGCTTTGGCCTTTGTAAAGGAATAATAGATTTAATTAGTGGAAAAAATCTTATTATATAATGGCAAGATCATCATAGCCTTAAAAAAAAAAGAGAATAATAATAAAGTGCAATAAATAGTAAGAAAAAGAAAATGTTGCAATGCATGCAATTAAAATAAATTTTGTTCAAACCTCTCCATCAATCAAACATGAATAACTCGAATCTTAACCTTCTGGCTAGCAAAGGCAAGGGGATGAAAATTCAAATTTAGCTTTAGAACATAGAAAAAAATCACTTGGAAGAAATCACTAGCAACAATCACAACCCGATTAAGGGCGAATATAGTTGACAAGGAATTAAATTGCCATATCTTTGTGTATGAACAACAAAAAAAAAAGAAGGATAAACTGCCCCAAATATTCATTAAAAAAAAGCCTTATAAGAGAGTTCTTTATACCATCACTGCCTTACATCAGAGGGGTGGAGAGGGGAGTGAGAGTAGATAGGATAATAAATAGAAATTAAATAAAGTAGAAGTTGACTAATAGGAAGAGCACGTAGCTAGGTAGCTATTTCACAAAATATCTAACTACTGCTGAAAAGTAGGGGACTAAATAAAAATAAAAGCGGTTTATTGCAAAGAGGTAGGAAATGTTGAAAGGAGGTGAGGTAAGTAAGAGAGAGATTAGAAAATGGAAAGAGGGTTTCGCTAAATCGTTTTATAAAAAGCAATAAGGATTATTAAGAAAAAGGTAGTATTTTATCACACAAAAAATACCGTTGCAAATGCAAGATAATTAACTAATAGAAGAAAACTTTTCAGAACAGAACTTATCTGATCACTTCCAACATATAACAAAAATAGATAATTCTCACAAAACAAAACAACAAATATATCCTAATTTGATCATTTACATATTCATTCTTTTGAGCCACTATACTAACATAACATTCCTCAAGAAAACTATGCTCTCGAGAAAGATTGCTATACTGTGCAGCTAGAATGGTGTAATTGGTTGTTTGATGATTATATAAATTTTTGTATAAGAGGGAGTCATCATAATTAATATCCTTGAATTGCAAGTCGCATTCTTCTTTAAGCCTCTTCATAGCTAAGTGCGCAGTATCCTGCTCAGCACCAGTAGCATGCAATAGGGAACTGGGAGCTTGAACATCGAACAGTTTGGACGACAGTTTTGCTGCGTGGAATTTGCAGATCTACATATCCAACGAATTTGCCTTCGGCATCGGCGGTGACTACAATCTGTGGCACGCCTAGGCCGAGTTGCTCGTAAACCTCACCAAGCATCCTAACATAAGAAAAGTGAATAGTCGCCATGGCTCGGACTGTAAGGAAAGTAGGTCAATACTTCTCTTTTTTTATAAAGTACTGCAATAAAGAAAGTTATGAATCAAAGAATGACGCGGATGTAAATAAGGTACTGCAAAGAAGCAAAGCAGCAGATGCAAAAGAAGGGAAAAAAAAACACACAACCAACAATTGAAATAGGACAGGGGAAAAAAGTTCTTGTGTCCTAACTAAAGTAAAGGAGAAAAACACCAAGATTAAATAGGAAAAAATGAATCACAGTTAGGAAAAAATAAGTAAATAAAAGTAAAAAACGGAAGACCAGAACATAAATAATCCAAGAAGAAAATAGCGAAAGAAAAAATAATGAGGCTTAGGTTGAACAGGCAAGCATGAATCATCTCTTTTTTTCTTTTCGCCACAAGCTTAACATTAAGTGGTAGCCTCTAACCAAACCTTCCAACCTACAATATTAAGCAGTAACAAAAAAATCATTAGAAGGTGGTTGCCATTAAACAGGCCTTCCAACCTAGAATATACAATCCATCAAATCCAACATGGCCGCATCCCAGCACAGGAATGCCAATTACACCTTTTACATTTAAGAAAAGATATAGCAGGGAAGAAAAGGAAAGAATTAAAAGTAAGAGCAAGTAAGCAAAGAAGCCGAGCAACGATAGATGGTTGCGCATGGAAAAGCCATACTGTCTAGTGTAGACAGTTGAGTCGCCTTCTAATGCGCCATCGAATCTACAAGAGTTTGCCAAACCTTTTTCTTTTTCTAAAAGTACTATCGAGGGTAGGTGTTCGCATTCCAATGTGCCATTTAGTCCATAACATTCTGTTAAGCCAAGACAAAAGAGAAAGGACAATTAAAAGCAAGCAACTCAGTTTAAAAAGCAAATAGAGGAAAGGAAAAATTAAGAAACAGGTAAAAAAAAAGAAAGAAAAGAAAAAGAGTTGAATCTCAGTAAATTAAAGAGGAAAGGGTAGCACAAATTGTTAGTGCAAAAATTTTAAACAAAATAGACCAATTATACATTTTTTTTAAGAAAGACAGTGCAAGATTTTAAGCAAAACAAACCCCATTTTTTTTTAAGAAAGACAGTGCAAGATTTTAAACAAAACAAACCCCATTTTTTTTAAGAAAGACAGTGCAAGATTTTAAACAAAACAAACCCCATTTTTTTTTAAGAAAGACAGTGCAAGAGAAGAAGCTAGCGATGAGGAAAAGGTATAACACAGAAATTTGTAAAAAAAAAAAAATCGAAAAGGGCAAATAAAGAAATGGAAGCACGTAATCAAAACAGGCAACACATTATGCTAGAAACAGAGCAGGCTGAAGTAAGTGTGGCCTAATAAAAGCAATCAAGAGAAGGTAGCAAAACATGAAGACAGTTAACAGCACAACCACAAAGAAGTAAGGTAAGCAGTAAGAGAGTAAGATAGCCACAGAGAGTAAGATAGCCACAATATGTAAATGGAATGTAAGAGATAGTTGTCATCATCGCCTCAAAAAAAAAAAAAAGGAAAAAAGAAAAGAAAAAAGGCCAAGGAAAATAGTCTGGAAAGAACAAAGTAAATAAAGGAGAAGGATAAAGAGAAAAAAAAAACAAAGAAAATAAATCAACCCAAAGAAGCAAGGAACCCAGTCTAGAAAGAAGAGTAAGTAAGAAACGAAAAAATCCGAGTAAAAAACATAGTAAGAAAAGTAAAGAAAGAGTAAACGAGAAGGGTAAACCAAGTAATTGCAACACATAATAACAATAGGTAATAAGTTAGTAAACCAAGTAATTCAAACACATATAACCAAACACATAAAACAGATAGGCTCAAGTAAAGTGTGAGAAATGGAACCAAGTAAAAGCATTTCCTTCATCATTTGGGCTGGCAAGCCTTGGACGAATTTCATGCTGGGAGAGAAGAGAGGGTCAGAAAACATAAAAGGAAAAACCCAATATAGTAGCATCAGTGAACAAACAATAATAGATGGCTTCCCTTGAATAGGCCGTCCAATCTCTGCAAGATGGTTGCCCTCCTATAGAACACCGAAGCCACGCTTCGTCGGGTGGAAAAATTGCTTTCAGTTAATAGAAGTCACAAGTTCAAAATTTCTCTCAGGAAATAGAAGGCAGTTTCCTAGTCCAAAGAAAGTTCATAGAACTTTTTTTTTTTTTTTTTGATACACTTGTCATCATCGCCTCAACAAAAAAACAAAGAAATTAGATGAAGAAGCAAAGAAATCCAGAACGCAATCAAAAAAAAATTTTAGAAACACTTAGATAGAACAAAACCCCCAATATAGCAGTGTTAAATGGGTTTGCATGAAAAGGCCGTCCAATCTGTTGTAGATGGTTGCCTTTGAATAGAACACCCAAGCAACCTGCCCAATCCAATATTCTTTGTTATAGGAGACAGCAGTTAGTGTAGAGGTGGACCAACCTTCCTGACACTGAATCTCCCTTAAAGAGGGGTCATGCTCAGAGGCAAAAGATAGGAAAGAGACAAACTTATAAAAAATAAAATTTTGAAAACTAAAACCAAAGTGATTAAA
Source organism: Ananas comosus (assembly GCF_001540865.1). Classification (NCBI taxonomy): domain Eukaryota; kingdom Viridiplantae; phylum Streptophyta; class Magnoliopsida; order Poales; family Bromeliaceae; genus Ananas; species Ananas comosus. The sequence continues at coordinate 12,682,614 of NC_033625.1, forward strand.
AAAAAGGGAGCCACGAATCAAGGGTAGAAAACAGCCTGGCCCCAAAAAAGGACCAAATAATGTAAAGCATCAGTTTAGTGTAGTAAAGAGCAGTAGAAAGTAAAGCAAACAACAAACTATAAATAGTGGAGAGGGGAGGGGGTGGCGTAAGCAATACACTACCTGCGAAGAAGGCAACAAATATAATAAGTTAGTATACAAACAGACAGAGGGTTCTATAGCCAATAAGAATAGCTCACCTTTCATTGCAGAGAGAGAGAGAGGCTACTACTATTTTTTTGGGTAAAAGTACATGCTATTTATAGACTTAGAAGCACACAAAATAAGCCCTTATTGTCCAGTAGGCTTTAGTGATCAGTTTTTGAAGTATAAGCCCTTTGTCCAGTAAGCTATAGTGAACAGAATGATTATAAGATTTATTGTGATATCAAGTAAGATCTCAGGATATCTTTACATTTTTTTAAAAGGTCTCACAATATCTCTACATTTTTTTATTTTTTGAACAAAGCTTCTGGTAATAGGGGTCAAACAATAGCCTAGGGGTCATTATTTTTTGGTGCCCCTCTAAGGAGTAAGAGCCAAATAGATCTAGGGTTAGGGGCAATGCACACTGCAACACACCATCGCAGCCGTAGCGGGCTTAATGGACAGCACAGAATCGGCAAAGGCAAGCACATAGTAGTAAATACAAAGGCGAGAGAGAACATTGCCTGTAGAGCTCAGAGGTATAGAGGTAGGGGTCACCTGTAGATACCACAATAGGCATAGCTGTAGATCCCATGCCAGCAAGGGTTTCTGCTCAGAGAGGATCCGCACTGTTCTCTCCAAGATCGAAGAAAGAGAATAGATGGTAGAGAGAGAGCGGCAGGGACACCGCGATAGAGAGAGAGGGGGGGAGAGAGAGGGAGGCGATGGGTTCAGGAGAGAGAGGGAGGTAGAGAGACGATGCGCAAGAGAAAGAGGGAGAGAGAGGGGCGTTCGGTTGAGACAGTGAGAGAGATATAAAGAGAGGGGGAGAGAGAGGGAGGCAATCGGTTCAGGAGAGAGAGGGAGGTAGAGAGACGGTGCGAGAGAGAGAGATGAGGAGAGAAAGGGAGGCGATCAATTTAGGAGAGACAGGGAAGTAGAGAGACGATGCGAGAGAGAGAGATGGAGAGAGAGAGAGGAGAGAAGGTTCGGTCTAGGGAAAAGGGTTTCGGCAGAGAGGGTGGGGCGTTTGGTTTAGGAAGGTAGAGAGAATGGTAGATAGGAGGAGAAAAAGAGAGTGATGGAGAGGGAGAGAGAGAGCAAAGGAAAGAGAGGGGCGGACAGTTCAGGGAGAAGGGTATGGGGAGAGAGAGTGGGAACACTCCTAAACGCCACGTGTAACAGGGCACTCTCGTGACGCTACGTGTACTGATTGTTCTCTCAAATTAAATAGTGTAGGATAGTAGTTACTATAGCCGGCGAGTAATGTTGAAAAATATATTTAAGATGATGAGGCATATAGGGATAATTTTTATTGATGGAAAGGGCAAAAAACTAAGTCTTATCGGAATAAAACCCTTTGCCTTACTTTATTTCCTTATTTTCCAATGTGGTTTTTGATTTGAATTTGTTGCCTTTGAATTTGCTGCCTTTTTTTTCTCTGTTGTTTTTTAAAAATATCCCTATGTTGTTCACTGCTGTTGTTTTTATTTTTTACCCTCTACTCTGCTCTTGCTTGCGCTCAAATGTAAGGCGATGATGTTATTAAACATAAGAAGGATTGCCTATTTTTATCAATTAGATATAAGGTGTTGATATTATTAAATATGTGAAGGATTGCCCAATTTTATCGATTGTTCGCTGGCATGGACGTGGCAGTGATATTAGCTTTATAATAATCGTTGCAGCCAGTGAGCATTGTCAGTAAAAAGCTATTAGGGTGATGAACTACATCAGGATGATTTGTCAGGCAGCGAAGCGAATCTTATGAGAAATGCTATAACAACAATTAATTTAATATAATGGGCTACATGAAGATAATCTGCATTGGAAAAAAAAACTAATTTATTAAATGGGCTATATGCAGATAATCTCCATTGGAAAAAAAAAACTAATTTATTAAATGTGCTACAAGAAGACAATTTTCATTGAAAAAAAAGAAACTGAGCCTTACTCTTTTTTGATAATTTTGTAATATTCATATTTATTATCTTTTGGATTCGATGTTACTTTTCTATTATTTTTTACTTTTTTTCCTCCCTATTGCATTTTGCTCGAATTTTATCTAGCTAGGGCAGTGCTGCTTGTTGAAGTTTTTTTTGTTCATTTGCTCTGTGGAATTTTTGACAAGCTGCTGAAAGATTCTTAATTATTTTTTGTCATTAACATTATGCTAATACTGATTATTTTTTGGATCAAATTTATTTTTTTTCTTGTCTATTTCTATATATATATATATATATATATATTTGCAGTTTGCTCAAAATTTTTCTAACTGCAACAATGCCAGTTATTGAATTGTGTTACATTCATCTGCTGCGTGAGATTGCTGATAAACTACATCTAGATATACTCTAGTGTGAGTTAATTGCAAATCCGGATGGCTAGTTTGTTGCATATGTTGATTTGCATATTCCCTTGGATGGACCTATAGCTGAAGTAGCTCGTTGTTGGGGCTTTACCTCGGCTATTGCTGCTACAGCCAAATAGGATGCTGCTTGTATCGCCATACAGCGATTGAAAGATGAGCTTGATTTGTATATTAAAGATGCAAACTATGATGAGAGGTCGTATTACAAGAATATGTACTACCATCTCACTAATTAGTATGCGGTATTGTTTGACAAGTATGGCAAGGTCAAATAGGAGTTTGGTATGCTGAAGGAATGCTTCAACTCTATTATTGTCCAGAAGGATGAATTTGTAATCGAACATATTAAAATACGTGCTGCAATCAAGGAATGCCACTGTATTATCAATCGCATCGGTGCAGGGCCAAGCAATGTGGCAATTGATCCTTTTGATTCCACCTCAGCTCCAATGTTTTGAATTTTAGCTGCATCTTTTTTGCATTTTTCATGTTTTCTATTCTGGTTACTTAAATAAATAGTACCTTGGACAATTTTTGGATGTGTTTTTTTTTTCTTTTCTTTATCCTAGAAAACTAGAAAATGCTCCGCTTGTGTAGCGGTTTTGGTTGTGATTTATGAAATCACTCTGCCTATGTGGTGGTTTTGATTGTGATTGTCATATTTAATGAACTTTATTGTTACTTTTTCTAGCATTGTATGGAAGATAATTTAAATTTTAGCTTGGTTTTTCTCTTTTTGTGTTCATGTTCTACAAGTTTGGTGAGATTGTGGTGGGATTTGCAGTGAACCTATTTAAAAATTATAGAATGTAAGCACTTGGATAGTTAAGTATAAACTATTCTTTTAAGTTCTCTTTGTTATGAAAGGAATTTATTTCAAAATAGAATTCCTTTAGCTTTAATTGAGTGGACCTTTAATGTATGATTTTTTAAAATTTTAGTTCTTTGGAGATGGAAGACATTTGTTTTAGTTGGAAGCTAGAATTTCTTTGGTTTGAATTGAGTAGATTTTTATTGTATGATCTTTTGGGATTTTAGTTCTTTCGATATCTTTTGAGGCAGTGATGCTATAAGGAAAAAAGAAAAGAGATTTGAACGGCCTAATCTCTTGATAACCATCTCTTAAGTTTTTTATTTTCTACCCAAGCGACCAATCCTGATTGAATTGTGATATTATCTGAGCCTCTATTTTTCTGCTTTTTGTTTATTGTTTATCGGTATTTCAAACTTTCTTAATTTAAATACTATATGTATATTGGAAGAAAGAAAATGGTTGCACATTTATAAGACATGAATGCAAACAACTGATTATTGGCATAGTTTGGGGCTATTTTGCCGGGAGAAAAATATTGGAGAGTTTGGATGGCCTTACCCCGAGGCAACCAACTCTTCTACAATTCATTTAATTTTCCACCGTCCTACTGCCCTGGTTGATTTTGGATAGTATATGTTATTTTTGCTAATATTTTTTTTTTCATAATCCATTTGCAATGCTTTGTTTCTCTAACTTTCTTTTTTTTTTTTTTTCATATTTGTTGTTTCAGTTTTTTGGATTTGTCCCTTGATGCCAGTGATAATAAAGGGATACGAATAAGTAAACCAAAATAAGAGTATCAAAAATTTAGCTGTATATCTATCCACATGTATATCAATACTTTTGTTTGACTTTTCTATCGAAGATTCTTACTATTTTGCTCCTGACAGATATGGTGGGTTTTCGTCTCTCTTGCACTTGAGGTTACAAAATAAGGGCATGTCTCTATCGGAAAGCATTTTCTTTTGTTCTTTTTGAAAAAAGAATTATATCTTAGTGAACTCTCCTCTCAGTGGAAACTTTATGTTTCTTTTAGAATGGGTTGACTTATAGGACGGCTTCACATTTTGGCAATAAAATTTTCATCAATAACCCAACAAAATAGAACAATTTCAGAAGTATCATTACATTAGGCATAGAAAATGGAAGATACATATGATATATAAAGAGAGTAGTGTCATTGTATAACAAGGTATTAATTTTTCTAGAAATAGTCCTCAGCTTGAGAGTAGTGTCATTGCATAACAATTCTAGGTGCTATGTGATCATTCACAACCTGCAAATTATATCTCCAAATGAAAGCACACCACTAATTAAATAAGTACCGAAGAATTAAATCAAATTAAATAACAATGAGCTCAAAGAGACCAGAATTGAGAAGTGACTACAGGGCCTGTGGGCCAGTGGGCCAGCTTGGCTCCAATGCTGTGGAAGAAAAGCCCGGTAATCATCACTACCTCTGGTATGAACTATATAATCTATCTATGCATTTGTTTATACATCTAAACATTTATACAAATGCATGAATCCCCGGTTTGTCAGTACCTTAGACCTACAACCATTAGACCATCTGAGAACTAAAGTGCGAGAAATAAAGTAGGGAAAGAATTAGAATTTTAAATTAGAGCAAAACAAATCATATAGACAATAAAATTTATGACAAAATCATTATTGTAAAAAGAGGCGTATGTTGGCTCCTCAATCTTACTATTAGCTATTCTATGTAAATCCAAATGCGATCTGACATTAATAAACTCAATTCAGTTATTCAATTATGGAAATATGAAATAATTGTGAAGCACCTCAAACTTGGGTTCGGATTTGAACGTGGAGAGCATTTTTTAGAATCAGCTGCTCTAAAGAAAATAGTGATTGATCTGAGGAGGGTCCTCTTCCTTTCATCTTTAAAGGGGATGTTCCAGCATTGGAGCGATCCAACGCTAGAGCATCCGATCTTTCTCGAACCTCAACTCGAGGGATAGGAAGATGGGGCGAGGAAATGAGCAGGGGGTTGGAATGAGAGGGATCAGGAAAGAGATAGGAGAGAGAGCATCAAGAGAAAAGAGAGAGAGAGAGTAATAAAAAAATCGACATGTTGCATACCCTCAAGGGCCACCATTCATGTATTTTATGAATATATGGTTTGTAAATCCCATCATTTTACTAATTTTATTTATAGAAACTCCCTTAAGAGGAATCAAATAATCGAATGCTTATCTTCGTCTACTATATATTATGGATTCAAATTCTCTACGACCTTTTTATATACACGCATATGAATGGACCAATAAGAGATACTCATATAAGTTGAAAATAGAGTTTTACTTTTTAATAATTATAATGAGACGGGTAAATTCTAGCGATCAATGAAAACCATCAATTCACAAGTAGGGATGTTAATGAGTACGGATATTCGAAATTTTATCCAAACTCGAATCGGAACAAGATGGATTTATCCGATGCTAAACGGATATGGTTTCGGATACCTGTGTGAAAAGCGAAAACCCGACAAAGTTGGATTTGAGTATGGATTTTGTCCCTACCTGACCTAATCCGATCCTGACCTCAATTGATTTTGATTTTATATTATATAATATATTCAAATATTTGATGTCATATTTGAACTTTTATTTTTTTTTTAAAAAATTAAATTTTATTATACTATATTTGTAAATATGGTAAATTTCAAACTCGGATTCGAATTTAGTTATGAAGTTTTGAAATCCATCAAATTTGAATTTGGAGTTCAGATTTCGGATTTCAAAATATTCGAATCCGTCTCTTTTTTTTTTTAAAGAGAATGATAGCATGTATCCGCTTCGTTCATTATTTTTTTAAAAAATAAATTTAGCTAAAAAAGTAAAATAATTAAATTTTATACTTGAAATCTCAAATATTAAAAATCAATCACTAATCACTAATTACTTTGGCACTTGTCGTATGGATGGCCGGTCCGAATCCGATCCGTTGATATTGCTATTCATAGTTGTGTGCATACAAATGAGTTCGCCCATTCTCCCCTTTCCCTCCCCACTTTCCCGTGTCCAAAACCAACCAGCAGCCGTAGCTTTCTCTTCTTCCCCCCCGTCCGCCGTCGGGCCCGAGCGATGTCGGCGAAGCAGGCGCAGCAGCCGGGCGACGGCCTGACGTCCCACATCGCCGGCATGTCCAAGTCACAGCTCTTCGACATCATGTGCCAGATGAAAGTACTCTTCACAACCTCTCTCTCTCTCTCTCTCTCTCTTAAAAAAAAAAAAATTTCAAGAAGGAAGCTTAGCTTGTTGTTGGATTCTTGATGTGCGCAGGCGCTGATCGATCAGGATCGGGAGCAGGCGCGGAAGATCCTTGTCGACAATCCGGCCCTGACCCGCGCGCTCTTCCAGGTTTTTTTTCAGAATTCGACCCTCCCTTCCCTCCGCTTCTTTTTTGTTGGTATTAGGGTTTGAGAGTTTGGATTTGGGTTGCTTGGTTCGTTTGGTTTATTTGGTTTGCTGGGGCTGTTGTAGATTTGAAGGGAAAGGGAAGTAATGCGTTTATTTAAGCAAGAATTAGTGAATTTTGTGGGTGGAACTCCTCTTTTTTGGTTTTCTAGGGTTTGGGGGGTTAGGGAATGGGATTTGTTGGAGTGTAAATGTGAAAGGAAAGGAAATTAATGGGCATTGTAGTCTATTTAAGCAAGAATTGATGAATTTTATTTGTGGATTGATATTGATTTGTCATCAAACCTCCCAATCTGTTGTGGTTGTTGTTGTTTTTTCCCCTCCTTTTTTATTTGGATTTTAGGGTTTGAGAATTAGGGTTTGGGTGTTAGGTTGTTTCGTTCTTGGTTTGTTTGGGTGCATATGTGGAAGTAATAGGCATCGTCGTAGTTTATTTATGCAAACTTCTGTCGGTAAAGAAGGATTGGGAATTAAGATTTGGCGTTAGGTTCTTCTGTTTCTTGTTTACTTGGAGCGGAATGTCACGGACTAAACGAATTTGCTCGCAAAAGCCCGTGCGGCGCTCGCCTTCCTCCGCGAAGTGAGCAAGCCTGCCTCTCTACTCGACAAGTTAGGACCTCACTCGCCCTAGACTAAGTACAAGAGAGAGATAAGAAGAAAGCTCTTCTATTACTTAAACTTGAGAATACAAAGTAGATTCTGAAATGAGAGGGGGTGGAGGCCACACTATATATAGGCCACTCGCCACCCATAAAGCAAATGACAAGATGCCAAATGGCATGAAACTACAAGCCAAAAGGGGAGGCCAATAAATACGCTACGGTCTCCCAAGAGTCATAATAAATATGCATAGGAATTCTAAGACTCATACATTTATTGCCTAGAAACCCTAAGGGACTCTTGACTCCTCGGCATCCGCGCCAATCAGCCTCGAGATCCACGTAGAAGCTTCCAGAAGGTTCCAAACCAAAACCTCCGTCAGATGTCCGCTTTGGAGTTTGGGTGATTGCAAAGCGAAATTGCGGAGAAAATCTTTATGTCGTGACAGGAAGCTAAGTTATGGAAACTGTGATTTAAGCCACTGTATAACATATGTTGTGGAGTTTTAGCGACAAAATTAGGGTTTGCTAGAAATGATTGATGAATTTTGCAAGATGGATTTTGATGCAGCGATCGATTACTTTGGAAGTTTTGCTATGTTTTCAGACTTTTAGTGGATACATGCAAATCTGACTATTGGGGGTTGCGGCGAAATGTATAACTTGATCAAACTTTTAGGGCATGTTTGGTTCATGGTTGGAATGGGATTGAGAAATGGAATTGGATTGACATGGAAAATGAAATGACGAATCATCCAAAAATGTTTGGAGGTTCTTTGTTGGAATGAAAATCAGAATGGACAATTAGGACATCTAGAATTTTGAAAGAGGGATTTTGGTTAAGTTAGAGGAAAGTGATCAAGGGAGTGGAGGGGGAAGTGTTTGTGAGAGAGGACTTTTTAGTGGTTTACTTTGGAATGGCCCAATCTAGGATTTAAAGCCGGATTAGGCCATAAATGGATTGAGCCATTACCATTGCAGAGTGGAATGGAAATCGAAATCCGATTCCTACATAACAAACAACAACTATTGGAATTAGTGAATTTCATTTCGATTCCATAGTCTAAAATAAGTGAACCAAACAAACCCTTATTGCTAAGAAGCATTGATGAAACTTTATAGGTGAATTTCAAGCTGTCGTCAACCCCCTTCTCTCTCTCTCGAGATGATTTTTGATTTTAGAATTAGGGTTAGATGGTAGGTTCTTTTTAAATTTTTTATCTTTTTTTTTTATTTTTTGAGAAAAAAACATTCTTGGAATGGCGTTTTGACCCTTGCCTGTTCATTTAATCCAAAACAGAGTGTTAGATAAAGTCTTGCCAAACCAAACAACAGAAAAGCTCTATACGCTTCCATCTATACATAGCTTGTACTTCCCAACACAACTCCTAAAAGTTCTATTCAATATTAATGACAAGCACATATAAATCATTCTGACTAAGTACAAGAGTCTATTTAAAACTTACTATCTCATAAACAATCAAAAGGAAAACATATCTAGCTCCAGCGGACTCCAGCATCTATCTTTAGGCATTAGGACCAGCTCCATCTTACCCTATATTGCTTAGTTGAGCATTACTGAGTCAGTTAAAATTCTACACTCTTTCATCCTCTCGAAACTGTTTTTCTGCCATCAGAAAATATTAAGCTATTAGCAAACTTGCAGATGACATCAGAGTCATTCTTTTAATCCGGAGTTCTTTTACTATGTTGTTACTTTTAGCCTCCTTCCTATTCTTCTTTCTAAAAATTCTATAACTTCATTCCTTCGGTATAATCCACCACACAAACTGCACTACAACTTCCCATGCTCTTTTGCACCCTTTTGCTACCTTTTCTTCTCTCCATTCATGCCAAACAGCTTCCATATTGCTAAGATGTTCCTGTGTGCCAAACAGTTCTAGGTTGGCCTCCATACTTCTTTACTATAAGCACATAGCAACATAATGTGATACTGTTCTACACGGGTCTAGGATGCTAAACTCTTATGTCTCTCGGTTTTGTTGGAACTGTAGGTTTAGAAGGGAAAGGAAGATATGACCATCCTAATTCTAGCCTTTCACAATATGCTAGGAATTTTTTTTTCCCTGTGTTAAAACTTTTATGGTTAGAAAAGAATTGATAATGGATTGTTTTGTGAGGTTTTGATTCAGAATGGGGAAAATATGTTGGCACCCATTAAACATTAGGGGCAATTACAAATCACTGGACAAACTTCTAAAAGTTGAAGTAAATCACATTTGTTTTTTAATTGTCTTAAATGAACCATCTAGACTAAAATTAGGGTTAGAAATGGGGTCCTTTAGTTTCTTGGTTCCTAGGATTTTAGATGTAAATTGAATGGGAGGTAATTGTCTTTATAATTCTAGCCAACCTTTATCATATGCGGTAGATTTTTATTAACGAACTTCTATTCTTAGAAATGATTTTAAATGATTAGACATTGATACTTCAGAATTGGTGCGGGAATTTTGAGTGGATTCAATAATTAGATAACAGAGAAGATTGCTATAGAAAACTATGAAGGTAGATGGGGAGGATAGTAATAAATTTTATCTTGTTCACTGTAGGTTACTGTCATGCAAGGAATCCCTATACATGGCAGGAATTTGGATGGTAGTTTTATTGCATTTTTCTTATGGAAAAGGATATGGATAATGATTTATGAGATAGTTAGAAAGTCAGAAGTAGTTTGTATTTCAGAATATTAGCATGTTATGGGGGTGGCGTATTCGAAATATGAGCATAGTTTATATCATAGTACTTAGATCGGTGATTTGTATTCTTGGAGAAGTGAGCAAGAAATTTATATAGGGCAGTGATTTTTATTCTTAGAAAAATGACCAAGAAATTTGTATAGTGGTTATACGCTTGAAATGACAGGAGCTGGTAAATACATGGTATTGGTCTTTATTATATAGAGGTATATTAATCTCTTTTCAGATATATTATTCAGCTTTTCCAGTATGCGGATGTGAGGAAATGTCAAATTCTTGTCCACTAATACTTGGATGCAAAAGATGATGAAATGACATTTGATCCATTTTCACATCTGGTGCTGGGTAGTATGTGGCAGCAAGTTCAACTTATTTGGTACTGTGCCCTTTACTGTTAGATTTTCCTGTATGTGCATCTTTGGATACTCAATAGTTAATTAGGTTATACTGTTATAGACATCATGCTCTGAGTCATTTAGCAATTAGGAGAAACTTTTTTAGTGTTATATGTTTTTGTCAAACGCTGAATGGTTCTCATAAATTTGAGAATTAGTGCAATATTTGTTTGAAAATTGACTTTTGTTATTGGTTGCAACTTTATCTATTTCCATTAAAATTAGTTTATATACATATGCTGTTGATTTTGGTGTTCTATTCCTTTGGCATATTCTCTTATGTATGCAGTGGTCCATGCATTTCTTTGGTCACATGATTAATATCTTCTATTTTTTTTTCTTTTTTCTCCGGCTGTATGGTCTGTTATATTTTTCCACAATTATCTAGCTTTTTTATTTAAATATTAGAGGTCCAACTAAGTGTATTACTGATTTATTATGTGGCCCTAATTATTGCAGGCACAAATTATGCTTGGAATGGTGAAGCCTCCTCAAACGGTAATTCTTTTGGCTTCTTCATTGACAAATACGTTGCATTGAATCATTTTGTAAGAACACTAACATTCATTTTTTTTTTTCTCAGATGCCTGATATCCAAACAGCTTTGTCGCAAGCTCAACCATCAGAAGTGGGACAACCCTCAAATGTTCAACCTCCTCAATCAATGCCGATTCAACCTGGACCGCAGACTCAAACCAGTGCATCTCAAACTTCAGTACCTCCTACTACTAAACCTCAACACCCAGTTCAACCACCTACTTTACCTTCTTCTTCTTTAGTCCCTCCATTGACGTTTCCTCCTCAGACAGCGCCATCAAATCCTCCACAACCTGTACAAACGAAAGCATTTTCGATTGCTCAATTTCCTCCCGTATCATTCCAGCAACCTTCACAGATTCATAGTAATGTTTCCCTACCTTCCCCTTCCGCTCCTCCACAATATATGATTCCTCCACAACAGCCGCTGCAGACTCCCGGAGTATTCAATCAACAACTGCAGCCGCCTTTGCCTCAGCACCCGAGGCCTCTGCCACACATGCAATCCTTCTCGCATCCAATCCATTCGCAGATGCCTCATGGACTTGGTTTTCAACCATCGAGTGCTCAGCCATTGTTACAGCCCATGTTTACTGTAAGTTGATTGCTGAAGCTTTAATTGATTTCCAATTTTTAGATCTTTTTATTTGTGGAAAACGAACTATCTATTCTACTTTTCATTTTTTTTTCTTTTTTTGTGTCTACTTGGATAGTCTGGTGAGAATCCTCCATCTTTCCCTCAGGGACAACCACCGTTGCCTAATCAGCCACCACCTCAGCAGCTGTATCAGGTTTATTTTCTGTCCTCTCTTCAACTACATCATAATGCAATCAAGTACTTCCTATTATGGTCCATATGTCCCAGGCTTCAAATATATTTGAGGAGCTTCTGTGCCTTAACTATTTCATAGTACTAATTATTGCCCTGCTTGTAGAATTATTTGTGGTGACTAGCATTGTTTCTAGATGCGTGTATCAGATGAAATTGCTTTCAGAAGAACTATGGCTTTTCTGTCGCAAAGAAGTTGATTAAGGCTATAATAGTTCTGCAGTCAATTTAAAACTTCATATTAAATTATATCTGAGAGTTTATTAAGGTTATGTACAAGTGCCTTATCATTGCGTGCATAGTCTTGATGCCGGCAACTTTATTATGCTGGCAATTTTTACGATATTGAAACTTTTAGAGGTAAAAGGGTCCATGTTATTTTTTTCCTTTCGGTTGTGTAGTTTTTTTTCTTCTTATTTTTTCTCCTTTGTTTAAGGTGTTATGGGAAGTGACTTTGGTCTCCAATGTTTTGTAACTTCAATAAGCATGCAGTGGTTTCGTATATTGATTGTGTGCATGACCTTTTCTTTCCTTATCGTTCATTTTCCTGGATTATGAGCACTATGGAGACTAATTATTTGGTAAATTAACTATCCGCATGCTTCCACTATGGAATGTGTGGTGATCTTGAGAATGGACCTACAATGACAGAATCCTCATCAATTACCACCAGATGATGTATTATTGATTTCATATCAGTTGAAAATCTTGACTGATTGATCGAAGTATGTATGTCCTATAGATCTATAGATTAAGTGACAAATAGGTTATAAAAATTTGATGGGTGAGGTGGCTTTGCTACCAACGCCTTCTCTCATTTGTTTTGTCTAGTAAGTTACGATCATGGTGTGTGCTAGACTTTTTTGGATTTATATGCTTCACTGCTCTCGATAACCAAAGACTGCAGAGATGCGTCCTATGTTGGACATTCAAAGACTTAAACCTCATTGCATGGAAGTGCTTTCTTTGACGAAAGTGATGGCTTGAGTAGTGACATACAAAGCTACGGATTATACATGATTCCATCATATGCGGGTGGACCGGAACTTTGACCTGTGATTCCTTAACCAGGAAAATTGGGTCTTTTATTTTGATTGGATCTAGTTCTTACATGTATTGCATCACTACTTTTTCCTTAGAGTGAATAGATATATATGGATACTAACTTTCTCATAGTTCACTTCTCGTGGTGTGCACATAGGCTACTAAGAGAGGTATTTGTGCATTCAAAGTATGTCATAGACTCACATGAAACTTTTTCCTGCTAGACCTTTAGATTAGGTAACAAATAAGGTTTTGGGAACAATCACCATAAGTATGCGTATAGACACGAACTTGCAACTCACTGCATAGGGTGTGCATGTAGCTAGACTAGGCAAACAGGTAGATTGGGCGATTCGTGGGCGGGTCATCATACACGCGGATTATTTGGGCATGGGTAAAATTTATCTGTAAATTTTTGGATAGCCAACATCCTTATCCGTACCCGCCCGCTCGCACGGTACCCGTGAGGTACTGCGGCATTGCGGGGGGGGGNGGTACTGCGGCATTGAGGGGGGGGGGGTGCGAGAACCACCCTGTACTGTGCCCCATTTTGTGCCGCCTCGTGCCGTACGGTACGGGGCGGCACTTCAAACTGTGATCTAGACTGCTTGAAATATCTAGAAATCAAATTTCATACTTTTCCGATATTGTTTTCTTGTACATCAAGTGGGCATAAAAATTTATAGCTGAAAATAAACATCGTTAAGAAAAGGATGATAGGCTTTTTGTAATCAAAATCAAGTGTATACTTTGTTTTATTTAAAGAATTTAAAACAAAAATTCAACTGATTTAAATTCTTTTACACCGTTAAATGAGCAAAGGTCTCGTATCAACAGTAAAATTATAAATTTTGCAACCCTCTGATCATTAGGGTAGTGATGTCGAAAAAATATAAAATTTGATTTTTAGATACTTCAAGTGGTCTAGATTATGTTTAACGGTACCGATCATCAATTTTGAGGTTCTATCATCGAAAACAAATTGGTAGCAACGGAGCCCGTTTGCTACCGATAGTATTCTAGCCCAAAATACTCATAATTTAACAGGTACCCACTTGTTTTACCCACGATTTTTTGGGTTAAAAAAACTAGCTCCTATTCCTGCAAATTTATGGGTAGCCTGCCAGTATGGGTAGAGATCGTCGGGTCTACATATAGCCTATTGAATAAGAGGTTTCATGTTTCGGTAGTAATGTCAAATAAAGTTTTTCTTTAGTAGATCTATAGATTAGGTGACAATAAAGTTTGTAGGATTAATCACCTTAGGTACATGTATTTGCACAAACTTTCTTCCAACTCACTGCATCTGTCTACCAGTAGGCTTAAATGTGGTATCCAGGCTTCCAGAGTGTGTCAAACAAAAATTTTCTCTAGGAGATTTATAAATTAGGTAATAAATAAGGTTTGTAGGAGCAATTACCATAGATGCGCATATATACGTGAACTTCCTTGCGGTTCACTACAAACGGTGTGCTCGAGGGCTACTACTTGGGTATTCGTGCTATCGAAGGATGCCAAAAAGAAGCAAAAATTTTCCCCAGAGATCTATATATCACGGACACTTCTATAAGCCTCGCGTGTCTGTGTTGGACACGCGCATGTCCGATGCAGACATGTCATAGATGCGCGGTCGACTCATGCCCATTATGCATTCCATTAAAAAGTATATATATTATTTTACGTTTTTTTATGCATATATAATGTAGGACGATAAATATTTTGGCTTTTTGAACAATATAATAAATTATATATGGTGGACAATATAAATAAATTATATACGAACATTTTTGGACAATATAAATATATAATGTAGGATGATAAATACGTTTTGCTATGCATACAAATTTTTTTGGACAATATAAATAAATTATATATAGTGGAGAATTACTTTCCTTCAAAATATATGAACTATTAATAAAAAAATTTATAAACTTTCGTTCGTGTGAGAAATATAAGTATATAACTATGTTTTAACAAAATTACTATTTTATATATAATAAATATGCGTAAGGCTACTATACTCTTATGAGTATAGGGCCCTTCGTACTCATAAGTTGTTTTCGATGATAGAGCTTTGGAATCGACGATTCACTCCGTTAAATATGATTTAAAGTATTTGAAACTTCTAGAAAATAAATTTTGTAATTTTTCGAAATCATAATAACGTCCATCAAGCGGGCATAAACTGAACGGTCAAAATCGAACGACGTCCTAAAAATGGATGATCGGATCTTTCAATTTAAGATCGGAGTTATTGATCTTTATCTAGATAGTGAATACAATTTTCTATTAAAAATTCAACCTATTCCAATTCTTTTACACCGCTAAACTAGTAAGCATCCCATACCGGCCGTTAAAAGTTGTCAATTTTGTGAACTTTTGATCATAAGGTAAATGATATCGAAAAATTATAAAATTTGATTTCTAAAAGTTTTAAATATTTTGGATAATGTTTAACGGTATGGATTGTCGATTCGGAAGCTCTATCATTGAAAACGACTTAAGTACGAGGGCGATCGTACTCATAAGAGTATAGTAGTCGGACTCTAATAAATATATATTATTATACTAGTAATATTTTATTGGGGCAATTGCTTATATGCCCCTGAAAAGTTTCCGACTTTTTGATTTACCCCTCTTAGAAGGCTAATATTGAAAATACCATTTTTTCCAACCTATTTCAAATATACTCCTAGAGTTAATCTCTGTTAATGAACTGTTAGCTATAGTTGTTATTTGTATAAAGTTACTATTTTGCCCTTTCAAATATACCTTTTTATCATCACTGACTTTTCTTATTTGCCTTTAAGTTAGGACACAAAAAGTATTTTGATTTTTGGTCTTTTCAAATATACCCTTCTACCATCACCAGCATATCTTATTTGCCCTTAAGGGCAAAAGAGGCATTTTAATTTTTTTTTAACTCTAGTAGATATTTAACTAACATTTAACCCCAGTTAACTTAACGGGTGATAACTACGGGAGTATTTTAGAATAACGGAGGAACATATGAGGGGTATATTGAAAAGAAAAAAAAGGAGTAAATGAGATATTTTCGTAGTTTTGAGGGGTATATAGGCAATTATCCCTATTTTATTTTATTACTGTGTTCATGCTGTGTCAGTATCCTAATTTTTTGAAAATTGTCAAGTCGCTGTGTCTGAGCCGTGTCGTATTCTGTGTCCGTGTCCGTGTCCGTGATGCCTCGGTGGAATCTCTCATTTTGAAACTTCAGGTCTTCTAAGTTGACCAGTTCAGCTTGAAAATATTATGAAATACAATTGTGGCATTTTAATGCGGTAAGAATATCATAAATTAATTGTCAAAAGAAATGGTAAAATCCAGTTGGTATTGAGATTACACAAGTTGTGATGAAGTTGGTCAAATGTAACTGATAATCAGAACAACACAATTGGCAAAAGGAATGTAATGCAAAGCTGTATGTTAGACTACAAGGTGAGAAGTTAACAAAAAAATCACTCATGATGAGTTTCCAGAAATACCTTCCACAACTAGAATGTCTAGGAAATTCCTGTCTATGCCCCAATGGGTCTATAAACCCATCTTCTCTAAAGAATGGATTAGAGGCCATGATGTGAAGCTCATAGCTGACTAATCAACTTTCTAAGTATACAGAGTTGGTCTCAGAGTCAAAAATAAATTGAATGTTATAGATGTTATGCTGTACAGATTATTAAATTATTGAAAATGGAGGGACTTGATCCTGGAAATGCATCATCTGAAAACAAATGAAGAGAAATGGAAAAAGAGGTAATAGCAAGAACAAGTTCAACGTGCCTACACCAGTAGGGAAGAATTATTGACTAGGAATACTATAATACGAAAATCAAAGTGGTTGCTTACTTTAGCAAAATTAATGTTACTATCTTGTAAATAAATGAAGGATTCATTAAAGTGAGTGGAAAAGGCGATCTGCCAAAATGATATACTTATGGAACAATGCTGTTGATAACAATATTTGGTCCTCGTGACCAATAAAATGGCATAAAGAGGATATGAGAGGCTGAGGATAGCTGAGGATCAGAGCTAATCATTGGATGAGGGAGTGAAAAAGTTCCTGGGAATAACTGTTATGGACTAAATGCAAAGCGAAAAATTATAAATTGAAATGTATGGCGATGCTTGATTGTTTAATGGATTAAGGTGATTGGCTGAAATGCTAGCGAAAGGTGATTGGCTATGAAGCACAGATACTTCAAATTTTATGCCATATCCATATCGGACACGTATCAGATATCGATATACGCCTAATACGCGCTCGATACGTGTCTGATATGGAACGAAGAATCCGGCATTTTTTAAAAATAAAGAATATTGGAGGATACGGTTCAGATTTGGGGGTAGATAGCTGGGTTCTATTTGGTCTAAAATGATTGGAACTCAAAGTTTTTCAAAAAGCCCACATCCGTTTCCATTGAGAATAAGAAAAAGCGAGGAAAATGCCAATTTCTTTTCAATTTGTCATTTCTTCTATCTTTTTGCTCTTGAATTGTTGAAGATGCTTTCTCTCGTCCTATCTTCATACAATATTAAATTATACGGTTCGGTCCTTCATCGCTTCTCTTGTACTTTCTTTCATCTAATTTGTCAGCGTAGCACTAATCAGCAAAGGCCATAGGGAATGATTTTTTTTCTTCTTCTATTAAATTGTGAGCAATTTTCTTTTATTACTATTTTACATAATAGAACCTAAAAAAACAAACATATATGTTGAATGGCTAATTATCTGGTTTGTGCGACTAAATATCTATTGTTATCATTTGTCAAGTTGGATGATAGTTGTTTGATACTTTTGAATTATTATTCATACGATTGATTATCTTTTTTTACGAACAGATGTTGACAATTATATAAGTTAATGCATATTAGAATATATTCCTTAATATAATTCAGATATCCTGACTATCCTCAATATATCATTACATATAATCATATATATATTTAATTATATTTAAAGTAATATTTTATTCAAGTATACTCTATGTATCATGTCCTAGAAGTTTTAGGAATTGCCATATCACCGTATCTGTATCGTGTCGTATCCGTATTCCCATATCCGTATCGCTGCAGCATGATTTGTCATGTAGGCAGCGAGAGGGAAGTGGGGCCCACTAGGCAATGTGTCACATTGCGAGCGGCAAGTTAAGTAGGTGTCATGTTTGATTACAAGTGGCATACGCAAATTTACGGCAAATAGATGCAAGTAGCATGTTTCAATTGTCATGACTTCTGAATTTATTTTTATTAATGGGTGACTTTTACCTATTTTAGTCACAAACTGTTTAGTACGATGTCAGTTTAAGTATCTAAATAAGGTCTTACTGTTGAGCTATACATAATAAATGAGTTTGGTAAACTTGAATATGGAATTAGGATCATGTACATTGCAGTTGAACAGGATCCAGTAGACTTTTGTTGGACTGAAGTATTGACCCATTTCTAGATTTTGGCTAATTTGATACTTCCCAAAGGAAGCCCTAATGCACTATATATAGGTTTCATCCTTCTCTAAAAATTCCCAACAAGCTACAGTTCAAGTCGTAATAGAATTCGCTAGCTAATGTTAGATGACGCCAATAGAGATCATTGGAAAATCTTCCCATAATGGGAAAAGTCATTTACAACCTAATGGCTCAATTTTACTCATGAACTTAAATTGGACTAGATCTTTTTTTGTTGTTGGACTTAGATTACTTGCTAGATTTAGTTGATTTAAATAAAATTAAGTTTATTATTACATTCACTGAAAACTTTGACACACCTTGGCGCAAAGTGTAGACTGAAGAGTGAAAAGTGACTGGTTTCAATTTGCATTTCAGGATTTGTTAATTGCTGTGATAATTTGGCTGGCCTCTTGTTTTCTCAGCTCTCTTCTTCCTGAAAATGAGAATTTCAGCAGACAGTTCATAGTTCAATGCACCAATAAACTTGGCGAAGTTTTTAATACAACTCAGTGAGTCCCAGATTTATTAGGTTAATGAGCTTTGTTCATATCTCTTATTTACAAACACTAGCTTCTACTTAAATCTCAATTTGCAATCTTCAGTATAAACTCCCACCCTTATCCAGCATCATATTTCTTTTCTATGAACATTTAACTGGTGTTCATGGAGTTGTGCTTTTTAGATCAAAGTTTGGATAACAATGGAGTCCTCCACTTGATTTTGAACATTTAGGTCTCTAGATTCTTCTAGTAGTTTACTCTTATCTTGACCCAATTTTTCATTAAACACATAAGCAAATTATATTTCCCTTTGGCGAGTAAGTCAGTATTGTCTTGAAGATTTGCCTATCTTCTTTGCATGTTTGAAGTCCTTTAATAAGATAATAAATTTTGAGCACTGATGCTAAAATACAAAGATCAGAATTTTAGAAATGTTGGTAGCATCTCCAAATTTAAACAAAAAAAATATCTACTAATTTCAAATTTTGAGTTAAGGTAGTTTATATCATCCATGGTACTATAGTTTTGTGGGAGGACCAAAAGATCCGAGCCATCTTTTAGTCACAGTACGTTAGAGATCCTAAGCTTCAGCTTCTTTGAAACACGTGGTTTTTGATACTTAGGATTGGGAGTTTGTTCTGTGATCTTTTGTAGTTATACAGTTTTCACAGTTAAACTGATAGAAGTTGAACCAAGTTACACTCATTTTAGGTGGGACTATATTTTAGGTATAGGTCTATTTTTTGCCGAATGCCAGTCATTATAAGAAATTATAGAGTGAGTCTTCGTGTGATGTAATTAGATAAATTGTTCAAATCTAGTACTTTTACAAACTTGGGAGATAATATCTTTGTTTTGAAAACCGACCTACTCATTGAACCGTGAGGGATGGTTTTAAGGGTCAGATTTAACCAAGGGCGAATTGGGGTCATACTGTATTATATAACAGTAAATAGTAATATAACTTTATCTCTATTGAAGTTCTTATGCTTTCCATAAGATATTCTGTGCATCAACATCTAGATGCCTCTTACCTTTCATGTAAAACGCTCAAATTCGAACCTCAAATCCTACAAAGCGCGTACTGCAGTGGTTTCTAATTTTTTTTTGCTGTCCAACTGGGTTGTTTGACCATCAGGTTCAGCTAGTTCACAATCTGAGCCGGCTGGTCCAATCAGTTTTTACCCGTTTTTTCCTGGTTTCGCATGGAAACTGTTCTTGGTGTCGGGCTGACCTGGCACTGGACCTTTTATCTGTTAACATGGCCCAACCCTTCTGTCCGCGTCAGTTGTCTGAACCTCTAATAATAGATATTGTTAACTATTACTAAAAATTCATACTAGCGTGCTAAATGACAACTGCGAGATGAAGATGAAGGAGCCGCATGTTGTGTGTTCATTTATGGTCAAAATAAAAATTTGAATTTTAAATGTTAAGAAATTGAAGATGGATACTTGCTTCTGTACGGGGACCTATATTTAAGCACAATTCGAAATTTATACTGGCCTTTATTTTGTTCGGTATTAAATCAAGTGGTTGATACGTGAGATGCATAGTTTACACTTAGCGGCTGTTTGGTTGGATGTAGTTCTAAATGCAGTGTAGTTTAAGATGTGTGCAATTGGAAATGCAGTAGTTATGACTACATACATTTTGTTGGATGTAGTGGAAAACAACAATAAATAATTTGTTTGGTTGTATGAAGTTGAGAAGTACATTTTCAAAATTCTATCACTTATATGGAGTAAAGCTAGAATGCTTCTAAGAAAATGAAACCATTTACGTCCACGTCATTTTCGGCGATAGGACATTTGAATTGACGATCATCTCCATTAAATATTATTTATGCTATTTAAACTTTCCTGAAGCTAAATTTTATAATTTAACAATATCGTTTGTCTACTGATCAAGTGGTATCGAATTTATCTTTTAAGTCATTAAAAATTGACAATTTTTGAACCACTTGAACAAATGATATCAAAAAAAATTATGAAATGAAATCCAAACAAGTTCAAACACCCTAGCTCATATTTAAAAGTGGCAATCCTCGATCTGGATGCCTCTTTGGCAAAAATGACGTGGAAGTAAATGATCTCGTTTACTTATAAAAGTATTTTAGCCTAGCCCCTTTATGTACGGGGTAGTGAGATTACTCCTGATATAGGGGGGAAAACAATATTTTTGTTTAAAATATGACTAGGGAGGTAAACTTACTTTTTACTTAAAGTTGTTCTTTCCATTTGTTGTTAGGAACTACTACCAATTTGGGTGTAGTTCCAACTATTGCAGTTGAGCCTTCTCGTGCAGCTCCAACTGCGACAATTGGATTCAAACCCTTATAATAGTTGTTATCATACGTGACTTTTTTATAAAAAAAAAATCTTTTGCACTAATTTTATGCACTATTAACTTTTCCTATCCTACATATTTATGTGTTGTTCCACATAATGGTTTGGATAACTATAGTAATTGAGGTGAAATCTCCATGTAGGCTGAGAGAGGAGCTCCATGGGTGCCCGGCCGGCTGGAGATTTCTTCAGCGGGGCCCCAAATACTGGGCCGACCACCAATGCCTTCTGGACAGATGGTGCCCGGAATGGGCAGTCAGGCTCCTCGGCCGCCGCCGGTTATTCTTAAATCCCTCAAACTTCACTAGTTTCTATTCATGCTCAAAAGAATGCTCCAAAAATCATTCTATTATTAACTCTCGTCTCTTTTATTGTGATTCGTGTAGTTGACAGCTGAAATGGAAAAAGCTCTGCTTCAGCAAGTTTTAAGCCTCACGCAGGACCAGATCAATATGCTGCCTGCGGAGCAGCGGCAACAAGTGCTTCAACTGCAAGAAATGCTCCGACTGAAGTAGATCTCATGCTACCTTTGTAATGTTTCGCTTAAGCACAATGCGCTCGCCTGATATTTGTGTTCGCGAGCTTGTATTAATTATTTACTTTTATTACAAGTTTCATCTCATTCTGTAATCTGTTGCGCATTTCAATATTCCGATGCTCCTTTTGGCTTGGAATGTTTTTTTTTTTTTTTTTTTTTTTTTTTTTTTTTTTTTTTTTTNGGCCTAGAATGCACTTTTCTTCTTCTTCTTCTTCTTTTTTTTTCTTTTTTTATTTTTTCTGGTTGCTTCAGTAACCTCATAGAAATTAGGGTTTTTGCTAAAACTAGGCAAATTATAAAGAAAAATATATCTACAGAATCTGTGGTGGAAACTGATGAATGGATATTGATTAATAGTGTTCTCAATTGAGTTGTACAAATTGTACCCATTTTGCTGCCCTATGATTTTATTTGCTGCATTTTTTCTTGGCTAAATTACAGAAAATCCTCCTGTTAATACTTGTTTTTTTTTATTTTTCTCTTCTGTCATTCAAAAACAGAAATGATGTCATAGAAGAATGACTATAGAATAGTTAAGTGTAACGACTGAATCCATAGGACAGAAGTGTAATTGTGTGAAACTACCAGTATTTTTTTTTAAATAATTTACAACGAGATATGGCGATCAACCATTTCTCAATGATTTTAGGATAAACTTTAAATACCATCTATGTGGTATCGCACTCTCTTATTTTATTACCCTGTAGTTTAAAGTGTATTAATTTAGTACTCTATAATTTTATTCTTCTTTTTTCGTCAGCTCATCTGTTAATATTTCGTTAAATTAAATACAAAATATTTTAGATACTTTACATAGGTTTATCGAATATTCACTTTAGTATCTTTTAGTTTTAACTTTGTCATTGATTTAATGAAAAAAAAAAAATTAGTGGAGGGATAATAAAAAGAGAAAGATAAAATCATGGGGTACTAAATTGATACACTTTAAATCATACGGTACTAAAATAAAAAAGTGTGAAATTGTAGAGATGATATTTGAAGTTTTTTCATGATTTTATTGAACTTTTGGCATGTAAACTAAAGAAGTTACCTAGAAAGATATTATATATGCTGCGGAGTCTGTGAGGTCAAGGAGATGTGCTCCAGAGTTTCTCAAGCACAAAAACTATGCAAGGTTATTTGATATCATATCAGCATGAAACACTATATTTGGCCATATTTCTATGATAACAAAAGTTATCTCTATACGTTTTTTTTTCCTGTTCCATCAAATTTCGGATATTTAGGTACTATAGTTTAGATTAGTTATGTATGTTTAACCATCTCTTTTTTATCCGAACGCATAATTTTGCTTAAACAGTACTCATGGTTATGAGCTTTTGCAATTCGAGGAGTACAAAGCTGATGATCAACATTCTGAGTATAGAACCGAAATTTTTTTTTAAACATATATACATATTTTTACAGAAGCGGCGGATAGGTACGTAGTTAAAGGCAATGCTTGCAATGCATATATGTAAGATCCATGCAAGGCAACTGTACTCTGCATAATAAGTTTCTAGTTTAAATTGTGCAGCAATTATAAATAGAAAATACAAGTTTCCTACAAGCTTGAAAGAGAAAAAAAAAAAAAAAAAAAAAAAAAAAAAAAAAAAAAAAAAAAAAAAAAAAAAAAAAAAAAAAAAAAAAAAAAAAAAAAAAACAAAAAAAACTCCAAATCATTGTAAAAGAGGGGACAATTTTATTATCCTAGCTCTATATCTCAACAGAAGAATCTCTCTTTAAAACAAATAAAAGCTACCTTGTAAACCTAAAGCATCTGGACCACACCTGCCTAGGACACAATCATATATATATATATATATATATATATATATATATATATAGATATATATATATATAGAGTTAGGCTGATATACTATCAGTAGCACGGAGCCCTCCGTGCTACCAAGTTATTTTCAATGATGCGGCTTTTAAATCAACGATCGGCTTCATTAGACTTGATCTACACTATTAAAAGTATTTGAAAACTAAATTTTATAATTTTTTGATATTATTTACCTATCAAACGAGTAGTCTAAAAATGAACGACTGAAAATAACAATCTCATAAAAAATGATGATAAAAGACTTAAATTTCTAGATGCTTAAAATACTCTAGATCAAGTCTAACGGAGCTGATCGTCGATTCAAAAGTCCTAACATCGAAAATGACTTGAAAGCACAGAGTGCTCCGTGCTTCCAGAAGCATACCAGACGCGCTCTCTCTCTCTCTCTCTCTCTCTCTCTCTCTCTCTCTCTCTCTCTCTCTCTCTCTCTCTCTANTATATATATATATCCATGTTGTTAAGCATAATAAGCCAGTTACAAAGATGACACACACATATATATATATATATATATACATATATATATATATATATATATATATATATATAGAGCTAGGCTGATATATTATCAGTAGCATGGAGCCCTCTGTGCTACCAAGTTGTTTTAAATGATGCGGCTTTTAAATCAACGATCGGCTCCATTAGACTTGATCTACACTATTAAAAGTATTTGAAAACTAAATTTTATAATTTTTCGATATCATTTACCTATCAAACGAGTAGTCTAAAAATGAACGACTGAAAATAACAATCTCATAAAAAATGATGATAAAAGACTAAAATTTCTAGATGCTTAAAATACTCTAGATCAAGTCTAACGGAGCTGATTGTCGATTCAAAAGTCCCAACATCGAAAACGACTTAATGCTCTGTGCTTTTAGAAGCATACTAGACGCGCGCGCTCTCTCTCTCTCTCTCTCTCTCTCTATATATATATATATATATATATGGAACATGAAATAGTGGTGCCCTTCACAATTGATAGTTTTCTACACCTTTCTTTTTGTTTCCTCAAAACATGGTGTCCCATGGATATCTTAAACTATATTTTTATTCCCCTTTATATTCTGCTGTGTGGAGATAAATTTATTCAGTCAACTACTTTAAGGATGATGTAAGAGGGCCTAAAGCCAAGAGTAAACATGTAGTTATCCCATAACTCACCAGGCAAATCTGATATTGTACACTTTGGCCTCATCTTCTTTAATTCTATCCAAAAACCCCATGCATGCATGCACTGGTGACTCTTGTACCCACCCACTAAAACAAATCACTTGTAAAGCAAAAAAAGAAAGCTAAAGTTGTGCTTGTCTCAATCCTCACTCTCTCTCTCTCTCTTTCTCTATCTCTCCCCTCTCCTACCTTTTACTTTTCTTGGCATAGCTCTCCTTTTTTTTTAAATGTACATATATGTATTTGTATCCAACACCTACCAACTTTTTTTGACCACATCAGGTTCATGGATGCGGATTGAGATAATCACATGCACTCCATGTTTAAAGGTTTGTCTCTTATTTTTCCTCTATGTCTTTACAGTATATTCACATGTCAAACCACTTTATCTAGTCATCAAGCAACATAAAAACTAAAGTAGATTATACAACACCAGGGAAAAAAAGTGGGGAGGGGTCTCTTTGGGTTTTCCCATTCCAAATCCTCACTTTGGTCATCTTCTCCTCACACCAATGCAACTGTTCCTCAGTGATCTCAGCCATTCTTAGAACCCTTGACACAACCTTCATGTCTATTAGGCCCATTAGTGTCTCTATCTCCTCTTCCTCCTTTATCCTTCTCCTCTTTATGCATCTTCGACGCTTCGTGAGATCTTTTAGCCTTATCTTCTTCTATAAATGCCATGCAAAGAACCAATAAGATTACCAACAAAAGACAATTATTTCAAAAGGAAGTGTGGGGTTCAATAGATGAAGGGGAACCACGCAACTTACTTTCTTGTTAGTTTTCTTGAGCAAATTGAGTAGAGTTCGATCAATTGAGCTCGATTTCTTTCGGATGAAGGCCTTAAGCTTTTCGCAGTGGTTTTGCTTATCAGCCTTGAGGAAATCCATGAATGTTCGGATCGCACCTTCAAGTATCGTCAAAAATTCTGCGTATGATACCGTACCTTCCTTGCCTTCTTCATCCATTTCTAACCAGTTAAAGCATAATATTAACCAAAAAGGAGGAGCCAAAACATACAATAAAATGGGTTTAGAGCTGAGAATGAGTTAAGCCCAGTAGTATTTAGTATTACCTCTAAATTCTGGTACTAGAAGCAATCTTGGAGAAGAAAATCTAACTCTAGCGAAAATTTCGGGCCTTCGACCAAGTTCATATGGCTCATTCTCTATGAATCTCTGCAGTAGCACCTGAAACTGCTGGAATTCTTGAGCTACTCTTGCAGGGCAGCAGGAGGAAGCCATCTCTTTATCGGCATTTTTACGTCGAAAATAGTTGTAGTTCCAGTTAAGTGCCTCCCATGTCAGGCATATTTGAGCCACATAAGCATTCTCCAATTCTTGATATGGATTCCTACCTCCCATTGTAAAATTTTTATGTTTTGTGGTCAATTTGTGCACAATTCTCCGCGAGATCGATCTCGGTTGGTACCTAAGGGACCTAAATGATTCTGAAAAGAATAGTTAACCTAAGAAAATCAATGCAAAATTATGATCAAGTCGAAGAGGTTTAAGCACAGTCGACAAGATGAGTTTACCTGTTTCTGTGAGCTTCTGTGCACTTATTCGGCCAAAGTAGATCATTTCCTCGTCATACTTCCGAAAGAGTGTGTAAGATTCCCAATTGGAGGAGCTCCTCCTCGAGGAAGAGGAGAATGGGTATTCGGTCTCCGAATCCTTCATTATTGTTGAGCTTCTCCATTCCATGGAACTCTTGGAAGTAGATTCACCTGTGAGTGATCCCCCGCAGTTCTCCTTTTCTTCATGGCCATCGTCGAAGCGAAATTTCTTACTATCCAACTTAGAAGGGTTGTTGATAAGATATCTCGCTTCCTCGGCGCCAAAAATCTTCGTCTCATCACTATTATTGCAGGACTCTTCCTTGTTGGTGTCTTTATTTGCTAAAACAACATAAGCGATATCAGAACGAGAGAGAGTGAAATAAGTAAATTACAACTTATTCCATACCTTCACAAGCAACATTTTCGCATGTCGGTACAATTGGGCTAGGGCAATCCGATGGAGTTAAAACATTGGTCAAAAGATCATTATTGTCCTTGGTTCCATGCTTCACATCGGCGAGATCCTCTTGTGGGGATGTGTAGAAAGATTCCACAACAAAGGCATCATCTTCCACTTCTAGAGAATTCTCCTTGTTGGAATCTTTTCCTTGCCTGCCAAGTATGGAATCCTCGAACGCGTTCTCGAAGTACCAAAAGAAGAACCCTTCTTCTCCGCCACCATCGGCAGCGGCCAAGTCGTCCTTCGCGGAGCTCTCATCGGTCTTATACATGCACTCTTCCACATCTTGAGTAGTCTTGAATTGAACATCCCTACAATGCATCATATATTACATATATATATAGAGAGAGAGAGAGAGAGAGAGAGAGAGAGAGAGAGTTGGAGCTCACCTATTGTCTTTGGAGATGGTTTTGTGATTGAGAAAGGTGAAAAACTTGATGAGGAGGAAGGAGAAGAAGTGGATGGTAAGGAGGAGGGAGCTTAGCAAGGTGAAAGCATGGAGAGGAAACATCACACCCTCTTCCTCCTTGCATGAAGGTAGGGTTGTGTAGTAGCCATGATGATAAGGAAGGGTGGAGAAGGAGGGCTTGGAAGGATTATCAATCCCCAACTCAAGTAATGAAGTGAAGGGTTGAGGGGAGCTTCCATTATGCATTTATGTTGGATGGTTTGTGTGTGGTGCTTTTGCTTTGCTAAGACTCCCCCCCCACCCCCCAATGCAAGCACAAGCCCAGCCTGCTTTATTTGAGGAAAGCAAGGGAGGGTGAAAAATGGCTCCCTCATGCTTGAAATTACATTATTGCCCCTCTTAAAGGGGGAGTTGGGGGACCCAAATTGATTTGGACCAGCTAAAAGAGGCATTAGATTGATTGCACATGGTCTATGCATAGGAACAAAGATTTCATGGGGATAATTTTCAAAGTGAGACTGTTTTATCTACCATCCATTATGTAGATTAGAACGAATCTTAAAGCATGATGGATGATGGATGGACCGTCTCATTTGTCCCATGCATAGAAGGTCAAAATATAAACACGAAGAATCTCATTTCTCCAACGATCCCCTCAACTTGTTTGTTTTTTAGATAACACTTTTTGTTGTAATTGTAGTTTTTAGAATTAAATGATTTTAGTCAAATAAATTACAAATTAGATTTTGCCAAATTTATTGATAATTCCATCAAATTTAACAGCTTTAATTAATTTTTAGTAAATAAAAAACTGTAAAAAAATTAACCAGAAGTAACTAATAGAGTCATTAAATTTAACAAAATTAACTTAACTAATTAGATTAACTAAAATTAAAAAGTTAGAAGTTAAGAGAAGCTAGTGTCAATTAAAAAAAAAAAAAAAGTTGAGGGACCAAATGTAGAACATCCTATATCTTAGAGGGTCCCCATATATTTTGCTTATTTAATTAGTATTAATTAAGCAGGGCCCTGATTCAAGTGACTTAGCTATAAGGGAAGCTTATATGCCATATGCGTTACATGTAATTGGGTTTTGGTATAAAAGGGCACCTTTGCTTGGGTGCAAATCCATGAGGTATAATTGAATAGAAAATTTAGAACACTGTAATTCTACAGAGACACTCTCCTGTATAGCAGCGACACTATATCATCTGTATCTCAATTATTTAAATTCCTCCATTTGAAAAAAAGTACAATAATATTTTTAAAAAATATTATAATATAGGATGGGCGAACCTTAGGGATTTATGTATTACAAATACTTTTATAAATATCGCATATCCGTGTCATCGTGCGTGTCGGACTTATTCCTGTCGATGACCCGCGTTCGATGCGGATTCATAGTGCATCTCATTAAAAAAAATATTTTTATTTATTTATTTATTTATTTATTTATTTATTTATGCATATATAATATAAGATGATAAACATTTTGACTTATTGATGAATGCATATAATTTTTTTAAAATAATATAATTAAATTATGCATGGTTGAGAATTTTTTCTTTAAAATATACGAACTGCCAATAAGAATGTTATTAAAATTTAATCATATGAGAAATATAACAGCACTTTATATATAATAAATATATATTATTATGTTAATAATTTTATATTTTATTAGTGGTGTCCATACTGTGTTGTTCTAATTTTTCTGAAGCTATTGAGTTGTCGTATCCGAGTAATATCGTATTACATATTTCTTGTCCGTCTTTGTAATGTCTATATATGGATTCAATCTGATTGGTTGAAAATATGAGTGATGTGGTGCCAGTTCCATATTTTAGATTTTTTCCAGTTTCATATTAGAAGGCTTAAATAGTAGAGTAGTTATCTCTCTCTCTATACTTTTTTGAGTTTCCCTCATGGTCCCTATGCTAAATCCTTTCACTATTTTTACTACCCAGAATGTGAGAAGCACCATTTTTTTTTTTTTTCTTTTTTGTGTGAAAGCAAAAGCAGAAACGGAATGCCGAAACTTAGAAACGGCAACCAGAATGCAAACAAATTTTCAACTAAGTCTTGAGAAATTAACATATTGTTTAAGATCAGATATTCAAATCGACGATCTATATTACTAAACATGATGTAAGAGCATTTGAAGTATCCGACAATCATATTCTAAATTTTGAAAATTTAATACATTAAGTGACAACAAAATGAGTGGTAAAAAACAAATTAATAGCATTGCAGATGTAGTGGTTAGACTTTCTCAAATTCAAGATTAAAGTCATTGAACATCACTTATAGATAGGGGTTGCAATCGAGCTCGATGTTCGTGAGCCAGCTCATGTTCTGCTCGAAATGAGCTTGAGGTTGAATCGCTCATTAAGTAAACGAGCCAAACATGAGCTAAATTCTTTAGTTTGTTTAATGAATGAGCCGAACACGATCTGGGGTCAGCTCGCTCGTATTCAATTCAATAATACAACACATATATTTTACATTTATATTTATAAATAATTAATTATACATATGTAATATAGATTTTTATTATTTGATTTTTATCCCAACCTAAATATAAAGTCCAACTCAATTATAAAAAGATCTATTTATGTGTAATATTTCAAACATTAGATCTAATGGGTTCATAAATTTATTTCTATATATATTATTTCTAATCTTTTAACTTGTTATTCGAGAGCCATCTCGTATATGGCTCGTTAATAAACGAGCCGAATATAAGCTGAATTTTTCGATTCAATACTTTACTAAGCGAGCTTGAGATCGACTCGTTTATGAAACGAGCTGAATACAAGCCTGCCCCAGCTCGCTCATGTTAACACCCCTACCTATAGAGTGGAAGAATTTTCTATTAAATATTTCAGCCTAGCTAAATTTGTCCATACTGTTAAGTGAATAAATATCTGTTATAGACCATAAAACATTATCTATTTTATAACCTTTCAATCGTTTGGTAAATGATTTTAAAAATTTATAACTCAAATGGTGTAAATTATATTTAATAATATTGATTCTTAATTCAAGTGCCTTTTGTTAATTTTTTTAGAAAGATTTTTTTTAAATTTTTAGAATCTTTGTTATGAAATAAATTCTTAAAAATTTAGGTGTCTTACTAACCGGACTACCATTTGATAGTGGTACTTATTAAGTTATATCGTACTTTTCAAGCTCAAATTCTCCATATACACTACAACAGTTATTATTCTATTACGTCGATTTAATTACGTCGAAAACCAAATTGTTGCAAAATATATTTTATTGTAACAGTTTGTGCTGTCGAAATTATGCGAATTATAAGATTTATGGCAACGATTCTTGTTTGTTGTAAAAAAATTATTATTACGGTTAATAATTATCAATTGTTACAGTATTTATTTAGTATTTATTATCGGAAAAGAATGAATGTCTAGAAGTCAAATGGGCTAGTGCTGAATTTGTTAGGCCCACATAAATAAAATTTATAAGCCCAAATTTCCAAAGAACTTGGCCCATCAAGTGGTCATCTTTATATATGTCCCACAAAAGTGCTATAGAGCATTACCGACTTGTCCGACTATTGTTAAGCAGTTGTTGGATATCGAACGAACATTCCCAAATAGTTATCTTAATATGGCTGACTTACCCTCTTTTGCAGTCAGTTTCGCTACAGTACCTACTGCTCTGGCTAATTGTTCATCCTTTTCACGTGTGATTTCTCTGTTATGTATGGTCATGCCTAAGGGCATGTCGGTTGAAACAGATTCTTCTTTTTAATCAATAAAAACCTCTTTTTGGCGTAACCCAATAACATATAAGGCGCGATTATTAGTGTACTTGAGTTTTACCAATACAAGCTCAACTGGGCTTCAAAATCATCCAAACGAAAGCATAATCTGGACCAATTATGAAATTTTTAGCGCATTTTAGGCCTCCTTTGTTCTCAAGTTGGAGGATATGTTTCAGGTTCCATCAAGTTCTGGGCCAAGCATTTTGGCTTGTGTGGAACGTGTACGGAAGTATTCACTGCAACAAAAAAAGTATATAGCGATACTTTTAAATATCGGTAAAGATCAAAAAAAGTGCTGCTGGTTAAATTACCGACACTTTTTAAAAGTGTTGCTATATGTGGGGTCGCTATATATAGGGCCGTCTTGATGCTTGGTACCCACTCCTTCAGCGACCTGTGGCGAAGGGGTACGTGGTGATCGTAGCCTTCTACGGTCCCTACGAGATCCTCGCGGCCGAACTCCAGCCGCCGGAACCCTACTTCGTTAGCTATAGCGACGGAGGAGGAAAAGGGAAGATAGTGATCAAATTTTTTTAATTTTTTTCTTTTTATTTGTAATCGGGCTGAGTGGGCTGGGTGGGGTTGGTTGAGTAGAAGACTTTTTGTTTTTGATTATATTGGTTTTATACTTAGGTCTTAGTATATTTTTTAAAAAGTTTTGTCATAAATGAAATATTTATACAAAAGTGTCATAAAAATGTATCCCTATAACCTAATTTTGTTGTAGTAATTTCCTCTCCGACGACGATGCCTCTCTCGCCCTTCCCCGCCCTTCTCGTCCTTTCCCTCTCCCTCCTCCTCTGCCGTCTCCGACGACGACGCATCTTCGCTGACGCCGACACTGTGGAGGTCACTGCGACACTACACCCTCGGAGCGAGGGGTTCTTAGCGGCGTCGTCGCCGGCGCCGTGGCTGTTGGCAGAGAGGGGTGACAAAAAAAAACTATAGAAGAAACAAGAAAAAAAAATAAAGATAAAAAATTATAGAGAAAAAGGATGAAGATGAAATTGTATCGTTAACTATAAAAAAAATTATAAGTTGCACTACTTAAGATATAAACTGCAGCTTTAAGATGAAAATTACACTCTTTAAACGAAAATTACACTCTTTGGGAGATATTTACACAGTTTCTCTTCTTATTGCACTATTTCAGATGTAAACCGCATCCATTAAGATAAAAATTACACTTTTTAAACGAAAGTTGCACTCTTTGAGAGATATTTACACTGTTTCTTCTCTTCTTGCACTGTTTGAGATGTAAACTGCACCCCTTTAAGAGATATTTATACTGTTTCTCTTCTTATTGCACTATTTTTTCTCTTGTTGCACTATTTCTCCTCTTGTTATACTGTTTCTTCTCTTAAATGGTGCAATTTAAGATAAAAATAGTGTAACAATAGGAGAAATAGTGCAACAAAAGAAGAAATAGTGCAACAAGAGGAGAAACAATACAACAAGAGGAGAAACAGTATAAATATCTTTTGAAGGGGTGCAGTTTACATCTCAAAGAGTGCAAAAAATGGAGAAATAATATAAATATTTCTCAAAGAGTGCAATTTTCGTTTAAAGAGTGTAACTTTCATCTTAATGGATGCAGTTTACATCTGAAAGAGTGCAAAAAGAAAAAAAACAGTGTAAATATCTCTCAAAGAGTGTAATTTTCGTTTAACGAGTGTAATTTTCATCTTAAAACTGCAGTTTACATTTTAAATAGTATAACTTATAATTTTTTTTGCAGTTAACGATGTAATTTCATCTTCATCCTTCTTTTTCTATAATTTTTTATTTTTATTTTTTTTTCTTGCTTCTCCTATAATTTTTTTTTTTGTCACCTCTCTCTGCCAACGGTCACAGCACCGGCGATGACGCCGCTAAGGACCCCCCTCTCAGAGGCTACAGCGCCGCAGTGATCTCCACGGTGTCGGCGTCGGCGTCGGCGCCGGTGAAGATGCGTTGTTGTCGGAGGCGGCAGAAGAGGAGGGAGAAGGAGAGGACGAGAAGGACGAGAGAGGCGTCATTGCCGGAGACGGTGGAGGAGAGTCAGAGAGGGAAAAAAAAAAGAAAAGAAAAAAAAAGTCACGGCGCGGCCTCGGCGGGGACGGAGGCGAGGAAGGTGTGGGGTGTGCGGGCGAGGGTAAGGATGCGCGGGACAAAATCGAAGTAGCCTCCGCTCTGTCTCCGCCGTTCTCTGGGAAGAGAAAGAAAAAAAGAACGAGAGAAAAAAAAAGAGGAGAGAAAAAAAGGTATAAGGGTATTTTGGTCAGTTTACTGAAAAGCGGAACGAATCTGCAAAAACGAAAAGGGTGGCCCGATTTTGCAAAAGCCCAAAATAAGTGTATTTTTATGCAAATTGGCCCTTTTTTTTTATAGTGTGGGCCAACATAGCAAAAAAAGAAAAAAATCATCGTCTTTTCTTTAATTTACTACCTCACGGGTCAATAGTCACTATTAAGATGGCAATGGGTACCGATTGTCCCTAGAGCAAGTGGCAAAGGGCTTGGTGGTTGATACCCGAGGTCTTAAGTTCGAATCCAAGTTGTTTCACATTTTCAGCTAAGTTTATTTCTAAATAAAATAAACGAAGTGGGTAGCGTCCTACCTATCTCTCAAAAAAAAAAAAAAAAATACTTGGTCACTGATTTAATAAAAAAAATTAATAAAAAAAAAAAAAAAACAGATGGCAATGGGTCTGCCGATGCTATTCGGGTTCGAGTTTGGTTAAAATTTAGGGTAGTTGTAACCATCGATCATCCCAACCTCAAAGCTAATGGAGATGAGGTAGATCGCTTATTCTAATCAATGAAGGAAAGGATAATTTAGTTTAACTATTTTGTCCCACTTTTCATCTAAAAAATTTAATAATAAAAGCTAACTTAATTACCACTTTAAGTTAGAATTCACTTTTTTCTGTGGGCCTATGAAAAGCATTGTGGTATTTTGAAATTTTTGCTTTCATTCTTTGAAAGGCTCATATTCAAAAGCTATTTCAAGCTTTTCTCACCTAATGTTATAAAATTATTGTAAGAGATCGATGCTAAGAAACGCTAGTAAAAAAGCAGTTATAAAATTCTTCTATGAAAATATTTATTATGATTTTATAGTATTAGAGAAGAAAAAATTATAAATAATTTTAAATTTTATGGCAACTGTTTATATACTTCTGAAAAGTTTTCGACTTTCTTATTTATTTCTCTTAAAAAGCTAATTTAAAAAAATATCCTTTTAAAGGTTCCATAGTCTTTCAAATATACCGATAGAGATAAATTCTGTTAGTGAACCTTTAGGAACAGCCGTTATCATTGTAAAATAATTATTTTGTCCTTTCAAATATACTCTGCTACCGTAACCAATTTTTTTTATTTGTCTTTAAGTTAAGGACAAAAAAAAAATATTTTGACTTTTTACCTTTTCAAATATACTTTTTTGCCGTCACCAATTTTTTTTATTTGTTCTTAAGTTAAGGACAAAATAGGTATTTTCACTATTATTTAATTATAATAGAAATTTAACTCAGATTTAATTCGAAATGACTGAACGAGCACTAACAGTAGAAATATTTTTGAATAACAGAAAGATATACAAGAGATATATTTGAAACAAAAAAAAATAGAATTAAACAAAACGTTTTAGAGGTTTTGAGGAGTACATAGACAATTATCCCTTAAATTTTTTTATACCTATCGAAACGTAAACGAGTTCAAAAATAAAGCTTACTTAATCTTTTTAAACAAGTCCGCTCTATGAAAGCCTTCTAACAAGTTATATATATTGGTCCAAGAAATCGCGGACTAAATCACCCCTTCGGAGTAAAATATGTCGGATCGTTGGTGCTAACCATTAATCCCAAAAGCTCGAGCTGTTAAAAATATGCAACCAATTCACTTAAAGCGTACAGAAACAACGCCCACGTGCCTCGATTGTGACTCGGCCTACCTGGCCTCATGCCACTTCGAACATGACTTGGCCCAACCCAACCTCACGCCATTTCGAACATGACTCGGCCCACATGGCCTCCCGTCACAGTACAGGATGCTGGCCCATTTAAGCCAACAAAATATGCAAGGGATAAAACTCGCAATCTAAAAGATTGCAAGAGATCAAACAGCGGAGAAAAATAATTTTCATCTAAACTCTAATTCAACTAAAAGTTCATTTCAATCTAAACGCAACTACGATGAAACAAAAAAAGATCCCTTACATACCAACCAATCACACTAGATATTGTTGTGATAAACTTTTAACTTTTTTACGGTGGAGGAAATGACGATGCGAGACCATCCGTATATCACTCCTCGCCCTAGTGATGAAGCTAGAACTTAGGCTCGATGAGGGCTAAGAATATACAGTATATTTATTTTTAAAAAATTATAAAAATAAATTATAACAAAAGTTCCATATATAAGGCACAAGTTTAATTTTTTATAAAAAACTTTACTTTCGCCCTTAAACTTTATAATATTTTAATTTTTTTCTATACCATAAATAGAAATATCTATGTAATATTTAAAAGGCTGATTGCATGTTTGGCTTTGAAACTATATATAGGTGATATTTTAGTTCTTAGATTTTAATTTATAGTAATTTTTAACTCGAATCTTTAGAATTATTACAATTAAGTCTCACAATTCAGTTTAGTTGACTATATATTGACGTACAGTTAATATAAAAATAATGTAGAATCTTAATTAGCGACGTATAATCAATCATAGCATTTCTATATTGCTTCTACATTAGTGATACATTAATTTTTAGTCAGCTAAATTATATTATAGAATTTAATTGCAATAATTTTAAAAGTTCAAATAAAAAATTATAACTAATTAAAATTTAAGAATCAAAATGCCACCCAACTTAAGTTTGAGAATCAAACGTCCAATTTCCCCCTTTTAAAAGGGAAATGCTATTTGTACCTATCGGGACCCCCCCTCCTCACTTTATAGTTTATAAAACCTTTTAAATTTTAATGTGAAAAACTTTATTTGTACACCCCAAAAAAAAATATAGATTTTACCCCCCATTATAAGTTAAAAATAAATAAATAATTTTTAATAAAAAAAATTGATGTGACAAATAAAAAATTATAGTGCTTAAATAAATAGAATGTAAGATGTACACTCTATCTTAGAATTTACTAGTACACTACAACAGAATTAGATTTACTCAACCCACCTCACCCAATCCATTCGGCCCAATTACAAACAAAAAAACAAAAGAAGAAAAATCATTCACCATCTCTCCTTCTCCTCTCACTCAATCTACTGAAACCCTAAACGAAGAGCCCTTAGCTCTCCTCCTTCTCTGCCACCTCAGCCAACGAGATAGAATTTCGACAGTTGCTAAATGCTTAAATAAGTGTTGGTAAATTAGTAACATTTTTTTAAGTTATACTGACACTCTTAAACTGTCACTATATACCTAGCGATCCCACATATAGCAATACTTTTTAAAAATATCGGTAATTTAGGCAGCACTATTTTTTTTGACTTATACTAACATTTAAAAACGTGGCTATACACTATTTTGTTGTAGTGATAGTATTGATCTCATAGTATTTAAAAAAAAAAAAAATTGGGCAGGACAAGGATCCATTACTAGCCCTTGGATGGAAATTAATAATCTAAAATGCGGCAGTCGCGTAGTATTTTCGACCAATCACATTTGGCCTCTAGGCAGACATCCCAGCATAGTTTTTTAAAAAAATATTTTTATTATATTTTTCTGAAAAAAAAAGATTTATTGAAGCATGAATGACGTGGTGTGAGGGTCTTATAGAAAACTTCCTCTCTCTCTCTCTCTCTCTCGTATGAGAGAGAATAAAATTTACCCCTTTTAGATATATGAGTGACAAAATTGCCATGATACCCCATTTTGGGTCCCCCACAATCAATACATATATTAAAGGCTCAGTGTTACTGTGGCCTACGTGGCGCTTCCTCGGCGCCTCCCGCTCGCCCCGCGTTGCGTGGGTGCTCGGGAGGGATGCGTGTCGCCCTACCCGCGTCTCCCGGATCCTGTCTCCTGACGCCGCGGGATGTCGGGCGTTNCTTAATTTTTTTTCTCTTCAAGTTTTTAAAGTTTAAAATTTAAAATTAAATTTGAAATTTAAAAAAATTAAAAAAATTTGTTCAAAATATTTTAAAAATTGCGTAAATTTCCCGCAGCGAAGCGCGGGCCTTCACTAGTATTTATAGATAGCATGGCAATATCATTAATATTGACTAAATACATCATTATTCTATCCTAAATCTTAAACTTTAATTCCTTCACATATGCATATCATTATAACAAGCAAGAATTTAAAAATCGTGATACTGGATCACGTCAAAAACTTACCGACATGGTGTGTACCGTACTGTATTAATGCATGCCGACCACAAAATTAATATACATATATGCTGATACATAATGACATGAAATATTAATTTTTTTTTAGCAACAGATATTATAACTATTCATTATATATTTTTATTAAATCTTTTAAATTTTATTAAAAAAATTAATTATTAATTTAAATAATAGAGGGGCTTTAATTTGTGCTATCGGTATAGAAATTGTATTGTATCGAAGATACGGTAACGTGGATACGACCTATTTTAATGGACATTTAAATTCTTAATAATAAGGCACGAAATTTGAGGCACACTGACTATTTCTCATACCACTAATAGGTTTTTTTTACGAGAGAGAGAGAGAGAGGGGGGGGGGGGAGGGACCGCATAAAAATTGTCCTCCAACAAGTCAAAACCATTGGCTCCCTTTGTATTGCTCAAAAGATAAAGTTTTAGAGTGCAACAGCTTAAGATTAATTGCATACAATTTTATATAAATATATCGAATAACAAGGGTATTATTATAAAATTTAATTTTTTAATATTTATCTTTATAAAAATTTTAACATTTTTAAATATATTTTTACTATTAAGATCCGTAAAAAAAATATAATTAAACATAGATAAAATACTTAATTAATCATGATTGATGAATAAGGTAAATTGATTTTTTTTTTATCCATTTTATATCATTTGTGATGGTAGAAAAAAGAAGATGACCGTTGAAAATTTTTGAAAAGGTATTTCTGTACAATCCTAATAGTTGGATCTTTTGAAGAAATATATTTGTGATGATAAAAATATCTTTTTACTTAATTATCTTCTGAAAGTGATATAACGGTAACAAATTAGAGAGAAAAATATGAATATTACTGAATTTTTGTAAGAATAAATATAAAAAGTTGAACTTTGTAAAAATATATTTGCTATCTGATAGATTTACGGAGAGCTATAAGAAATTAACCATATTATCTGCATCCAATCAATCATATTTTTAAGCAAATATAAATTTTTTAAAAAAATTATAATAGAACGAATAAATTTTAAAACAATATTTAATTAGCTGAAGAAATTATATTATCATAAAAGGATAGATTAACCAAAAGAGGCGGCCGAGGAACAGAAATCAGTTTTTGTTTTTCGCCAAACTTACGCCAAATCTAGTACGTCCGTTTTACAGGACAATTAATTAGTTTCATTATCATTATGAAGTTTTGCAATTAATAGACTTTATTGCAAATTAATTCAAATTTGAATAATATATATATATTATATTATATTATAAATATATAATATAATATATATATAATATATAATTATATAGCTAACGCTGGTATACTACAGTAGGCACGGCAGGCTCTCCATGCTACTAAGTTGTTTTTAATAATGCGAGCTGTCAAATCGACGATACGTCTCTGTATAGACTAATCTATCGCCTATTAAATAGTTATTGAAGGCAAATTTCACAATAATTTTCGACATCATTTTGCAGTAATCAAAAGGTTCCAAATAAACAATTTTAATGGTAATATGTATAGTTTTTAAGTTCAACGGGTAGAAAAGTACGCAAAATAATGAAAAATTTAATAAAAAAATTAATACCCGCCCAATTCTAAATACCAAAATTCGTTAATTATAAATATTAATTTAAACATTTTTACCAAAATATTACAACATCAAATATTGCTTGTGTTCTCAAATATAAATATATTTTATCGTATTTTTAATAAATCTATTCAATAAATAATTTATTCTCAAATAAGATCTTAAGTTTTCGCCAGTTGATCTCATCCAACCGAAATAAAAATAAAAGTAATCTGTTATTTTTCGTCAAAAAGTTTTCGCACATTGCAGTCCATCCAACAAGAAAATAAAGTTACGCTGTTATCTTTGTTGACAAAAATATCCTTTTTTCAAATATTTTTCTATAACAATCATGAAATACGTAAAATTAAATTTATCTCTTATCTAACGTCTACCCCGCCAATCAACGTAATATCTCCGCTTAGCACGTTAATATGTAAAATTAAATTTATTTACATATCCAACATTTTCTCAAAATATTTTTTTTCTCAACGTATACCCTTACCAATCTAAGTACAAAATTAAATTTTAAATTGTATGCCCGCAAAATTTAATACCCCGCGAATTTGATATTGAATTTTAATTTAAAAATATTTCCTTTTTAACATTTCATAATAAATAAAATTATTAAGAACTAATTATTGGAGTGGATTGAAGTATGAATTAATAGATTGATTTTCTAAGACAAAGATAAGCTAACACTCCATGCATGGAAAAATATTACATAAGCAATTTATTTGATGGATTGAAGCATGAATCCGCATTAGATTCAATACTCAGAACAAGATAGTGCTATAAACAACAAGTTGGCATTTGGAAGAACACTATTGTAAACATATTCTAGTGTTGGTAAAAAATAGTACACTCTTAATATCGATAACTTAGATAAATGTACTTTTATATTTTATTTTTTTGTGAGTATTTTAAATTATTATCAGGATCAAGTTTAGCAAAATTTTATAAGTAAAATTTGTGCGTATCCACACCTATTCAAAAAACTCAAAAAATAAATTAAACTAAATTTTTTATTATATGAATCTTATTAAATTTAACATTTTTTTAATTTTATGCTATTCGATGATTTAACTATATTTGATTTTATTGTTTTTCGTTACTTACAAGCAATTTGTACGGAAGGGGAACTAATGGGTGACATTTTCAATTAGTTTTAGTGACGAAATTTTATTTTTTTTTAATTAACATGATAGATTTTTGTTCTTTCTGTTTAATGATAACGTAATGTCTATTTTTATTTTTTATGCATTTTATTTATAGTGATTAAATTTATTATCGAATTTAATATTTATTTATAATTTTTTTTTTATGATTTTGTGACGTGGCGTTTGCACGTGCACTTACACTAGTATATATATTATATATTATATATATAGTATATATATATAGTATATATATATATATATATATATATATATATTAGTTGGACTGGTGCTACTTATTAGTACAAAATCTGCATTGTTCTACCAGTTTTTTAGCCTTTGGATCAATCTTTTCATTATTTAACAATTGATGTAAATTCATAAGACCCGTGGGGATCCACTCAATCTAGTCGGGACCACTCAACTAACTCGATCAATGTATCCCGACCTATCATGATTTTTCAATCCAATGGGTTAAAAATTGAAGCACAAATCGAAGCGTTTTACTTTTAATAGTATTGCCCACAAGTTTAATTATATTATAATATTATAATATATAGTATATTATATATATGATCCAGCTATGTGCTTGTAAAAAGTACAAAGCACTTGCGCTTGTAAGTTTTTACGCTAGTATCAATCTTCGTATCATTTCAACCATTGATTATACTAATTCAACCAACCACCCACTTAAACTCTAGGGGCCAATATATTCTAACTGTATATCTTTTTAATAATGCTAAAAATATACAAGCGCAATAAATTGTACTTTATATGACGATGGCTACCTATGCGCTATCGGAAGCACGGAGCCTTCCGTTCTTCCAGTCGTTTTCGATGTTGCGACTTTTGTAATCGTAAGATCGCTATGTTAACTTGATTCTAGGATGTTGAAGTACTAGAACAATAAATTTTATGATTTTACGATATCATCTGCCTAAGGAACGAAGGGGCTCACAAATCAACGCTGAAAATAAAAATCTTACAAAATTATAATATGACATTAAAAGTTTAATCAAAGATATTGATCTTGTTTTATTATAGTAAAGAATTTTCATCAAAATTTCAATATGATTTAGATATTCTACCAACCGTTATGCTTCAAACGGCTCACTACCAGCACATTGAAAATTTTGATTTGGAGGCCAATTCACGATACTAGCAAATGATATCCGAAAAATAAATAAAATTTATTTTCTAGGTACTCAAATTACTCTAGATCCAAGTTTAACCGGACCGATCGACGATTCGAAAAGTCGCAACATCGAAAACGAGCTGGAAGCACGAAAGGCCCGTGCTTCCGACTAGATAGTAGCTCACTTTCTCTCTAGCTCTCTCTCTCTCTCTCTTCTCTATTATTATATTATATATATATAATATTATATATATATAAGTTGAGCTAGAAATAATTCGTGTAACGAGCCCGTTTTAACAGAATTTGTTCGATGATAGAACTTCTACAACTTGACAGATCGGCTTCGTGAACCATGATCTATTACCATTTGAAGTGGTTTAGAAATCAAATTTCAAAATCTTTTTGACATTTGCGCTAAGATCAAAGGGTCTTCAAAATTTGTAATTTTAATGGTGATAAGAGGCGTTTTCTCGTTTAACGGCGTAAAGATAATCCAAATCAGATTAAATTTTTGATTAGAAAATTCTTAAACTATTTTTTAAAACAAAAATCTATACGTACTCTTGATTTGCATTACAAGACTACCTATCATTATTTTTTTAAGAGATTCATTTTCAGCCATTCATTTTTCTGTTACTGATGGATAAAGATAACAATCGACAAATGCCGTGAAATGTGATTTCTATGTATTTAAAATGGTTTGATCAATATTTAATGGGAGCGATCGTCAATTTGGAGCTCTATCATCGAAAAACAAATCGTGTAGAAACGGCTTGTTTTACGTACTGATAGTATCTAGCTCAACTCTCTGCTCTCTCGTCTCTCTCTATATAATATATTATATAATATATAATAGAGAGAAAGACGATGAGAGCTAAGAGAAGAGAGAGAGAGAAGAGAAGAGAAGAGGAGAGAAGAGGCTGGAATATTTTTGCATGAAATTTTTAACGTTTAGATGAGAAAAAATAGTAAAATTTATTTCTAAATACTTCAAATAATGTTGTATCAAGGTCTAATAGAATCGAGTATCATTTGGAAATAGAATATGCCGCACGGATATGGCATTAGGATATGGAGTTTTGACTGTTACGCCGAACCGACCTGAACACTGAATATTTTATTACTATAGTATCATATATGAATATAGTATGACCCGAACCCGAATTTATTTTGTATTATATATAATATATATATAAAAATTTGATGTTATATTTGAATTTGTATTTTAAAAATTTAGATTTAATACAATATATTTTGAAATATTGAAAAAAGAAATAATTGTTTCGGATTCAAATTTTCGAGTTCGGGTTCGGGTTCGGATTCAGGTCTTGGGTTTGGAGTCGGGTTCGGATATTTGAAAATCTGCCCCGAATCCGACCCATTGACATTTCTAGTCAACGGGTCGGATTCGGGGCGGATTTTAAAAAACCCGAACCCGAACCCGACTCCAAACCCGAGACCCGAACCCGAATCTGAATCCGATGGATTTTAAAAATCCATATCCAAATCCGAACCTGACCAAAAATCTGAAACTCGAACCCAACCAAAAATCTATTTCACGTTTCGGATATATCCGTTTCATACGAGCCGACGAGCCGTGCCTATTTACCATTTCGCAGATACATTCTACGAAGGGCTTAGGAACATAATTTACGCAGCAAACTTGTGTAGGCCTCGATCTAATTCATGTGAATCATGCACCTCATGATTTTCGCAGGCCTTCCATGTGAGTAAGCGTGAAAACAGTAGAATATAATTGGATTTTGGACAAAATCATATATCTCTTCGTATTTTTGTTCAAATGTGAAGTTGAATATGAATATATGTTAGATGCTAAATTTTATCAAATTTTAGTTAAAGACGAATTTAGATTCAAATATGAGTATATAAAATTTGTGTTTGAATATTATTCAATAATAATACACACTTATATGAATATATAAATATGCAATAAATTAAAATATAATTCTAACATAAAATTTACAGTAAAATAAATGAAGAACATGGTGAAAAATCACTTTATCCCCCTACAACATGTATTAATATCCCTTTTTGTCTCTTTTACTGATGAAAACGATCGAACATGGCCGCATTTTTTAAAATTCCATATATTTGTATTCTTATTTTATTTTATTTTATTTTTTTTTCAATGCGAATTGGGTTACGAATATGGGTGGAATGCTAAATTTTGACGTCCATACTTGCATCCTATCGAATCAGGTCGTGATAAATTTTATAAGTAGATATTATGTTGCAATTAATGCCTGAATAGTTACTATAATTCCTAGTATTACAGTTTGGTTTATGCGCGTATCTTTAATACAAGAAAGTGATTTGATATTAATTAATGTAGTTAGTAATATTACTGGGGGTACGTATATTAAATCTCATTAAGAAATCAATGTATTTGACCCTAAAATTAATTATCAAATTGTAATAATGCATATTAAAATTCAAAAGAGTAGAAACCAATGATTTTGATCCTATAATTAATTATCAAAGAGTATATGAGGGCATAGTATTAATGCATATCATTAATGCATTTAAACTTTTGGAAGTATATGATTTATTGCTTAGACATGGTCCCAAATTTAAGACGTAGGAATGAAGCATACATGTTATTAGATGTGTCTCGAACTTTTAAACATGATCCAAACTTTTAAGAAATAAAATTAATTAGTTAAAATTTTTTTGGGACGTCCCATGGTTCACAAACAACGCCTCATCAAGGAGCTCAAATCCGTCATCATGTGTCGCTTTTATATCTATACAAAAATTATAATTTTTTTATTTTAGTATTAAAAAATGTTCAACGAATCATTGAATGAAGGCAGAATTAATACGTGATAGCGAATCGAAAACTCACTAATGCAGCGTCGTTCGGAAGCTCCCCATTGAACTTTTATCCATAAATAAGCCGTAGCATTTTTGAGTCTATGAGAGGTGTCGTTCGTGGAGAGATCAGTTTCGTTCTAGTTTGGAACTAGTCTTTTTAATTACCTAGCTAGGTTTTCTCTTTTTGTACTCGATCCATATTAATAATAATTAAAGTTTTCGATCCTTCTTTGCTCGTAGACGTATCTCTGCGTCCAAATCGTGTTAATTATTTATCTGCTTTATTTTCCTTCACTGTTT
The DNA here is from genome assembly GCF_001540865.1 of Ananas comosus. Lineage (NCBI taxonomy): Eukaryota > Viridiplantae > Streptophyta > Magnoliopsida > Poales > Bromeliaceae > Ananas > Ananas comosus. The sequence continues at coordinate 12,726,982 of NC_033625.1, forward strand.
TTTGAACTTCATTAAACATGTGTGAAAACACAATAATAGAAATTGACTAAATTTACTGTTGGCTTGTTGAGAGAGAGAGAGAGAGAGAGAGAATTAATTTGATGCTTATTTGAAAATCAGTTAATATATTGATTAATGAATATAAATTGAACATCCGTAATGTTGAATATAATTTAAATGATCTAAAATGATTTGGTAATAATTTCAAAAGCTCAATTATTTAGCGCGAAATTGAAATTTTAACTGCCGATATAAGTAGCTTGTTCAACAAATAATTAATGGACTAGTGCAAATGGAATTAATTGGTATTTCATTTGAAATTTCTTTTCACTATCAAGAAAAGATGGCCAATTTGCATAAAAAATTCACTTATTTTGAGCTTTTGCAAAACCGGGCCACCTTTTTCGTTTTTGCAGATTCGGTCCGCTTTTTCAGCAAACTGACCAAAATACCCTTATTACTTTTTCTCTTTCCTCTTTCTCTCTTATCTTCGTTTTTCTCGTTTTTTTTTTTTTCTCGCCGGCAGAGCGGAGGCGAAGCGGAGGCAGAAACGGTCCGTCTCGCCTCTCACCCTCATGCTCTCGTCTTCACCCTTGCCTTCGTCCATGCACCCCCCACCTTCCTCGCCTCCGACCCCGCCAAGGCCGCGTCACGACTTTTTTTTTTTGCTTTTTTCTTTTCTTTTCTTGTCCAACTCTTCTCCACCGTCTCCGACGACGACGCCTCTCGCCCTTCCCTGCCCTTCTCATCTCTCCCTCTCCCTCATTTTCTGCCGCCTCCGACGACGATTTATCTTCGCCGGCGCCGACGTCGACACCGTAGAGGTCACTGCGGCGCTACAGCCTCGGAGCGGGGGGTCCTTAGCAGCGTCATCACCGGCGCCGTAGCTGTTGGCAGAGAAGGTGACAAAAAAAATTATAGAAAAAACAGAAAAAAAATAAAGATAAAAAATTATATAAAAAGAAGGATGAAGATGAAATTGCATCATTAATTACAAAAAAAATTATAAGTTGCACTATTTAAGATGTAAACTGCTGCTTTAAGATAAAAATTATACTCTTTGAACGAAAATTATACTATTTTTTATCTTAAACTGCATCCTTTTAAGTGATATTTATACTGTTTCTCCTCTTGTTGCACTGTTTCTCCTGTTGTTGCACTATTTCTCCTCTTATTTACACAGAAATGGTGCAACAAGAGAAGAAACAGTATAAATATCTCTTAAAAGGGTGCAGTTTAAGATAAAAAATAGTGTAACAAGAGGAGAAATGGTGCAACAAGAGGAGAAACAGTGCAACAAGAGAAGAAACAGTAGATATATCTCTTAAAACAGTGCAGTTTCTCCTCTTGTTGCACTATTTCTCCTCTTGTTTACACAGAAATGGTGCAACAAGAGGAGAAACAGTATATATATCTCTTAAAACAGTGCAGTTTCTTCTCTTCTTGCACTGTTTCTCCTCTTGTTGCACTATTTCTCCTCTTATTTACACAGAAATGGTGCAACAAGAGGAGAAACAGTATAAATATCTCTTAAAAGGGTGCAGTTTCTCCTCTTATTGCATTGTTTCTCCTCTTGTTGCACTATTTCTCCTATTGTTTACACAGAAATGGTGCAACAAGAGGAGAAACAGTGCAACAAGAGAAGAAACAGTAGATATATCTCTTAAAACAGTGCAGTTTCTCCTCTTGTTGCACTATTTCTCCTCTTGTTTACACAGAAATGGTGCAACAAGAGGAGAAACAGTATATATATCTCTTAAAACAGTGCAGTTTCTTCTCTTCTTGCACTGTTTCTCCTCTTGTTGCACTATTTCTCCTCTTATTTACACAGAAATGGTGCAACAAGAGGAGAAACAGTATAAATATCTCTTAAAAGGGTGCAGTTTCTCCTCTTATTGCATTGTTTCTCCTCTTGTTGCACTATTTCTCCTATTGTTTACACAGAAATGGTGCAACAAGAGGAGAAACAGTGCAACAAGAGAAGAAACAGTAGATATATCTCTTAAAACAGTGCAGTTTCTCCTCTTGTTGCACTATTTCTCCTCTTGTTTACACAGAAATGGTGCAACAAGAGGAGAAACAGTATAAATATCTCTTAAAAGGGTGCAGTTTAAGATAAAAAATAGTGTAACAAGAGGAGAAATGGTGCAACAAGAGGAGAAACAGTGCAACTTTTGTTTAAAGAGTGTAACTTTCATCTTAATGGATGCAGTTTACATCTGAAAGAGTGTAATAAGAAGAGAAACAGTGTAAATATTTCTCAAAGAGTGTAATTTTCGTTTAAAGAGTGTAGTTTTCATCTTAAAGCTGCAGTTTACATCTTAAATAGTGCAACTTATAATTTTTTTTGCAGTTAACGATACAATTTGATGTTCATCCTTCTTTTTATATAATTTTTTATCTTTATTTTTTTTTTTTTTTTTTTCTATAATTTTTTTTTGTCACCTTCTCTGCCAACAGCCACGGTGCCGGCGACGACACCGCTAAGGACCCCCGCTCCGAGCCTGTAGCGCCGCAGTGACCTCCACGGTGTCGACGTCGGCGCCGGCGAAGATGCATCGTCGTTGGAGGCGGCAGAGAATGAGGGAGAGGGAGAGATGAGAAAGGCAGGGAAGAACGAGAGAGGCGTCGTCGTCGGAGACAGTGGAGAAGAGTCGGAGAAGAAAAGAAAAGAAAAAAGCAAAAAAAAAAAAAGTCGCGGCGCGGCCTTGGCGGGGTTGAAGGCGAGGAAGGTGGGGAGTGCGTGGACGAGGGCGAAGGCGAGGGCGAGGGCGAGAGAATGAGGGTGAGAGGCGAGACGGATCGTTTCCGCCTCCGCTCTGCCGGCGAGAAAAAAAAAAAAGAACGAGAGAAACGAAGAGGAGAGAGAAAAAGTAAAAAGGGTATTTTGATCAGTTTGCTGAAAAAGTGGACCGAATCTGCAAAAACGAAAAAGGTGGCCCGGATTTGCAAAAGCCCAAAATAATTGGATTTTTTATGCAAATTGGCCAGAAAAGATCACCGAGTTCTTTGCAATTTTAATTTAATGTGTCAACAAATAGTGAATTGTTGGAAAATTATAAACTTTTTTACATATTTCACAATAAACAAACTGTTAGTTATGTGCCCAAAAGCCAATCTGGTGACATTAACTTAAGGATATTTATATATTAATTATTTATAATTTATAATATGATGGCAGATATTCTATTCATGTCTATTGTATAGCAGTTCGATATTGACATGAATCGTCTATTGAGTCTTTCTTTGAAAAGACATATTCCTAAGAGTTAAGAATTTGATATATGTATTTTTCTGTACGAGACTCTTTAAATGCTCCTAGCTAGAGGAATATTATAGGGACGGTGATATTCCGGATAGGCCGGTATATGCTATGTTTCTAATTGAGGTGACGAATCTCAAGTCACTAGTGTAGGGACACTAGAACAAGCATACAGGTGCTTGTTAGAGAACAAGTACACTGAGCGTGACTATTTAGTTGAACAGTCATATAGTTTTATACTCGCCAATGACAAATTCATTGCTACAGTTGTGTGAAGTATTCCTCGGATCTGAGGCATCATAGTTGCTTCACGTATAGATTGCTACCGTTTGACAGTACTACTACTTAGACTCTAGAAACGGGTCTATATTCGGTACTGATTGGCTGTGGTAATTTATGCGAGGAGGCATGTGAATGCGCAATAAGAAATCCAACACTCTCAATGACGAGGGAGAATGTCCTATGCAGTCTATAGGACTGACTCGGAAAACCCTTGGCCAGGGTACATGGTATATGGAAAGAGTTTCCAACTGTGTTGCCATATGAGTTGATTTCAGATAGTCTAGTCATATGGTCAAATGATAAGGTTTGGCGAGTAACCATGACCTTAGTTCGATCGGGACATTGTATGTTGGAAGGAATTAATCACATGGTAACTGAAAGCGGAAAGGTTCATTCTTCATCACCATTCTGGATTGTCGTGATATACTGCTAGGTGTCACTCACGGACAGTGAGAGAATATGAATGATTCTAATTGAATTGTTCTTATTTATCGATTAGAAGAGTTCTAATTAAATATCAAAGAGTTTGATGTTGAGCAACACTGCTGAATGGTAATAAACCATGCGGTCACACACATTAAGAATTGTGTGCACCTAAATCGTTTGGATGAAAGTCGTTCACTAAAGAGTTTAGTGTAAGCGATGAAATTAAAAGGAAGCTGCTTAATTAAATTAGATTTAATTATTCGATTCGGTTATAACTGATAATCTTAATTAGATTAGGATCTCAGAATCAGTTAGAGAATTATGCGCAAGATTTAAATTTATCTCTAATTAGATTAGTAGATAATATTTAATCATAAAAAATATTTAAATGAGATTTAAATATTAGTGAATAATCTTATTGGATAAGATCAAAATTAGATAAGATCTAATTAAATATTGAAGAGATTAATATTTATCTCTATTTGGATTAGAGAATAATTAAATATTCATAATATCTTATAAGATAATATTTTTATTAGATTTAATTTAGTTGGATAAACATGAATATTTAATTGTTAAATTTTATTGGAGAGAGAGAAAAATCTTATTAGATAAGATTTTATGAAATAAGATTTATTATATAATATATTAGTATATATATTATATAAATATTATAAGTATATAATATTTATATGAGTGGCGGGATGCTTTAGTAAAGCAGTGAGGCTTTCGTTTGTTTCACTTTGTTTTTCGATGTTTTGATTTCGATCGTCGATCGCGGTTAGAGTGATTCTAGAATATTTAAAGTACAAAAATTAAAATGTTTGCGATTTTCGATTGTAATCAGAATAATTTTACGCGTGGGTAGAGTGCGGTTGCATGTTTAACTGTATGAAATATGCCAATCATCTTGTGAAATTTGTGATAGAAATTCTTATATAGATATAAAAAAGATCGAATAATTTGATCTAAATTTTAATGTCTTAGTCATCATTTTGTGAGAGATTTTTATTTTAGCCGTGCTTGTTTGGCACTTCAGTCAGAGGCAAATGATTATCGAGAAATCGAAAATATTTTTAGATATTCCAATATCTAGATCTAAGTTCTATACGGAGACGATCGTCGATTTGAAGTCCAATCGAAAACAAAGTGGAAGCACGGAGCGTCCGTGTTGCGAAAGCACGCAGACGCACTGTTATATATATATATATAATATTATAATATATATAGAGTGAGGCTATCTAGTGCTATCGAAGCACAGCAGTCCGTGCTTCAGTGTTTTCGATGTTGCGACTTTCGATGGCGATCGGCTGTAGATGTGTATTTTAGAAAATAAATTTTATTATTTTTCGATATCATTTGCCTAGTGATCGAATGAGCTCAAAATCAACAAATTTCAATGGCCGTAGTGAGCCGTTTGCAAGTTTAACGGTGTAGAAATATCCAAATCACGTGAAATTTTGATAGAAAATTCTTTATACTATATAAAACAATATCAATATCTTTGATTTAAAAGTTTAATGTCATATTATTACATTTTGTAAGATTTTTATTTTCAGCCGTTGATTTTTAGCCCCTTCGTTTACTAGGCAAATGATATCGTAAAATTATAAAATTTATTTTCTAGGTACTTCAAATACTCTAGATCAAGTTTAACGGAGCCGATCGACGATTCGAAAGTCGCAACATTGAAAACGAGCTGGAAGCACGGAAGGCTCCGTGCTTCCGATAGCATAGTAACCTCACTCTCTCTCTTTCTCTCTATATATATATATATACAATGAATTAAAAAAAAAAGGGTGAAACCGTACGGCACATAGTGCCATACGGATTGAATGCATGGTAATTAAGATGCCATGCATCTTAATTAATTTGATGCATGTTAGCCTTTTGATCTATGTACATAAAGAGATCAATCTCTCCGATTTCTCTTTCCCGTGCGTGTTTCTCTCCAATCAACTTCTCTACTCTTCATCGACTGGTGGATCATAAAAGGATTGCTAGCACCGTCCAGATAGTCCATGACTCATCCTATTCGTGAGACGAAAATCGATCGGGTCGCCGATTCCGTGTGGATACGTGTAGAGGCCGAGCATGTGCGTGGCTCATCGGAATTTCTGTTCGTCATATTGAGTTTCAACCGTACAGTAGATCAAAAGATCTTAACTGGTCCATGATAAGATCTCTAAACATAAAGAGTTTTGTTTAGATTAAATTTTTATACAGTAACATGAGAATGATCCGCCGGCAACGGTTGGATTGATTGGTTTTCGGTTTTCATCTGTGATATGTATTTGGCTTTCGAAAAAAAAATTTAAAAGTGCAAAATTATTTTCCGCTGCGTTTTTCTGATGTGCCGGTTAATTTCTAACACAAACAACATCATATACTTTTTCACTTTTTTTTTTTCTGAAAATAATGAGCCAACAAAATAGCCTTGGCGACAACACATTCTATCTGCCCACAGAACTTGAAGAAGACCCCAAAATTGAGAAAAACGTAACATAATTTTCTATCGACCGTATCGTCTAATGATTTGATAGTTAGTACTCGAAGACATAATTATGTTCATTTGTATCGTCTAATGATTTGATAGTTAGTACTCGAAGACATGATTATGTTCATTTTTTTAAAATGAACAAAACAAATATGTACCATCCTACTGTTTGAGATAAAAAGAAAAATTAAATTTCAAATAGAAAAAAGAAGGCAATAAAAGAAATAAGGAAGGATTAGCATTTGCCTTACATGACTAGGGGTGGAAACGAGCTTAGCTCGGGCGAGCTTACCTCAGCTCAAGCTTGTTTTGAAATTAATTTCGAGCCTAAAGTTGGGCTCAAGCTCGGCTTGAAATTAATTCGAGCAGAGCTCAGGCGAGCCTAATTTCGAGTCGATCGAGCTCGAGCCCTAAACGAGCCGCTTGAAATTTTTAACATTGTGCAATTTATAGTTTAATTTTTATAAAACATTATCTAAAATTCGATACAAAAAAAATCTAATAGTTCAACATACAAAATGAATGCATGAAATACGATATTATAATATTAAAAAAAATAGAAAAAACGACTCTGTGAGGGAGTGAAAAAGAGAGAGAGAGAGAGAGAGAGCAATTAGAATAGGACTTTACTAGTTTGGTTTTGTCCGCCCAATAATCTAAATTCTATATACATATAATTAAAATACATAATATATATTATTTTATATAATTAAAATATATATTATATATAATTATATATAGAGAGAATTCGGTTACTATACTGTTATTAGTATAGACCCCTTTTATACTCATAAGTTTTCAACCGTTAGATCTATGCTTTTGACCATTTCCATCCGTAAATCACACTATTCAATTAACCACCCATTCAATTCTAGGGACCACTATCATCCTAATTGCACATCCAATGGCCGAAAATTTATGAGTATAAAGAGCTATATACTCATAAGAGTATAGTAGTCCTAACCTATACATATAGAATTAGGCTACTATACTATTAATAATATCAACTGCTTGCTATTAGGTTTCGGCCCTTAGAAGGGATGTGTGGTCAGGATGATAGTAGCCCGCTAGGGTTGAGGAGGTGGCTAGTTGAATAGTATGATCTAACAGATAAAAATGGCCAAAGGGGTAGATTTAACCACAGAAAACTCGATAGCACCAAACACTCGGTACTATCGATAGTATAGTAGCCGGACTCTATATATATAGGTAGATCTAACAGCAGAAAACTCGATAGCACAAAACGATTGGTATTATATATAGTATAATAGCCAGACTAATATAGAGAGAGATAAAGTCCGCTACTATATTATCGATAGTACCAAATCCTTAGTGCTGTTGAATTTTATGCCGTTAGATCTACACCTTTGACCATTTCCACCCGATAGATCATACTATTCAACTAGCCACCTACTTAACTCTATAGGGGATCATTATCATCCTAACTGTACATCCTTTCATCCAAGGGCCGAAAACATAATAGCAAGTGTTTGGTACTATTAGTAGTGTAGTAAACTAATTCTATATATATAGAGAGAGTTGAGCTAAAATACTCTCAAAAGTACCAAGAGGGTGGTGCTTTTCAATTTTTAGCCATTGGATCTACTCCTTGATTACTAATAGTCCTTAAATTAAACTCTATTCCACCAACCACCACCTACAGCACCTACCACCATCATCTCAAGTTCTCAACCCTACATCTCTCCATCCAAAGGATAAAAACTAAAAACCACCACTCTCTTGGTGCTTTTGAGCGTATTCTAGCTCAACTATATATATATATATATATATATATATATNCTACTTTACTTTGCAAACATTAGCTCCATGTTTTTTTTTCCTGCTATTGGGATTTCCCGAAATTGCATTTCTGTCATTGGAACTGTGTTTTCTGCTTCCTTTTACATACATTTGTTTTCCCCCTTGGTTATTTTACATCATTGGTTTGAGGTTTTGGGCAGGCGAAAAAAACTTTCCTTTTGGCTTTCCTTTGGCAACGATTTTAAGAGAAAAAAAAAACCAGTATAATCTAGAATTACAAACATTTCCCGCCGCGAAGCGCGGGCCTTCACTAGTTCAACTAACCACCCACTCAACCCTAGGAGGCCCACATCATCCTAACCGCACATTTCTTAATCCAATGGCCAAAAACTTGGTAGCACAAATGACTTCCTGCTATTAATAGTATATTAGCCTAGTTCATATAATTAATTCAATTTTCATATTAAAAATTAAAAATTTAATTTAATTCATGATTTAAACTCAAATTTTAATTTTAATGTAAAATAGATGAATTGATTTGATATCAAAAATCAAAAATTAAATTTAATTCACAATTTAAACTTAAATTTAAATTTTAATGTAAAATAGATGAATAGAAATGCTATTTTTTAATCAATTGATTATAACCGTCCATTTTTATTTCAATTATTTTTAACCAATTGATCATAATTTTTTGCAAATTGATCATAAATTTGTACATCATATTAATTAAAAAATATGATTTATAAATTTATAATATAAAATAAATTTTAAATTTTAAATTTTGGGGCTATCAAAATATTACAAAGGAAATAATTTAAAAAATAGATTAGTGGATAAACATAAACTTTTTTCTATTTCTGAAATAAAAAGAAATTAAACAAATTTCAAATTAAAATATAGATTCACAGTAGATATTTTTCAGTTGGCAAAAATTTGGATAAATATATATTTTTTTTTCTATTTTAGAGATAAAAAGAAATTAAAAGTTTGTTTAATTACGTTATTTATTTTACGTAAAGAAAGAAAATTCAATTTTAGTCTATCGACTAACCGAAATTTGATATACATGATTTTATATATAATATAGATAGTGTAGATATTATATTATAGATAGAGATAAAAAGAAATTAAACAAATTTTGAATTAAAATATAGATTCACAATAGATATTCTCCGGTTGGCAAAAATTTGGATAAGTATAAAATTTTTTTTGTTGTAGAAATAAAGAGGAATTAAAAATTTGTTTAATTCTGTTATTTTTTTACATAAGGAAAGATGAATCAATTTTTTTTCAATTCTCGCCAAAGAATAGGTCTGTCGACAGACCGAAATTTGAAATACGTGCATTCATATATATATATATATATATATATATATATAGTCTCGCTACTATACTCTTATGAGTACGATCGCCTTCGCACACATAAGTTATTTTCGATTATAGAGTTTCAGAATCGACGATCCATACCGTTAAATATTATTTAGAGCATTTAAAACTTCTAGAATTCAAATTTCATAATTTTTCGATATCATTTATCTTACGATCAAAAGCTCACAAAATTGACAATTTTTAACGGTCGGTATGACATATTTGCTAGTTTAACGGTAAAAAAGAATCGAAATAGGTTAAATTTTTGATAGAAAATTTTATTCACTACCTAAAATAATGATTAATAACTCGGATCTTAAATTGAAAGATCTGGTCATCCATTTTTAGAATATTGTTCGATTTTAACCGTTCATTTTATACCCGCTTGATGGACTTTATAATGATTTCGAAAAACTACGAAATTTATTTTCTAGAAGTTTTAAATACTCTAGATCATGTTAACCGTGTGGATCGTCGATTCAGAAACCCCAACATCGAAAACAACTTATGAGTACAAAGAGCTATATACTCATAAGAGTATAGTAGCCCTACTCTCTCTCTCTCTCTCCTTCTCTCTCTCTCTCTCTCTCTCTCTCTCTCTATATATATATATATTATAACACACTGAATTTTAGCAAATTATAAGGTTCGAGTGTTTGATTAGTGTTCTGAGTTTTTTCAGATATTCTGGAGGGTCGTAGACTGTGTTATGACCTATGACTCGCATCCCGAGAAGCGAGGGTGAAAAATTGGCACCAAAATCTCAAAAATGAAGAATTTGGGCTGCTCTTGGGTTGGACTCTGTAGGGCAAAGTACCGGTACTGCATTGGCTGCGTACCAGTACTGGAGCTGGTACCGATACGGAATCGAGTTGGTACCGGTACCCAGTATATTTTCTCACCAACCCGAGGCTCGGGTTTGCGCGTGCTGCTACCTGGTACCGGTAACCCATCCCGTGTCACCGGTACGCAGCGCAGTTCGCAGACTGCTGATTTTTTAGGGTTCTCTTTGCAATTATTGCTACACTATATATTTTTCCACACCTTTTGGCTGGAGTTTTTGTGCTGCAATAGAGAAGGAGGAGAGGTAGAGTTCCCCTCCCACTTTGCTTGATTTTCCTCTCTTTTTGCTTGGGATTTAGGAGATTGATCTCTCATTTTTGCTCTATTTTGCATCTTGGTGACCTTTCCACCATGGGAGAAGCCTTGGAGCTTGGATAAGAGCTTGTTGGAGGAAAGATCTTTAGCCCTAACTCATTTCTAGCTTGGTTTGGGGCTTCTAAAGAGGTTAGTAACCATAATCCCTCATTTGATTCATGTTTTGGTAGAGTTTTTGAGATAAAAAACCTAGAAATGAGAAATCTAAGGTTTATTTGGGAATTTTTGATTTGTAGCTTTTGAAGTTTAAGTGATTGATTTAGAACCTTCTTTTAGATTGGTTTTGAAGGGTTCTAGCTCTCATTTGGAGATTGAGAGAGACTTTCACTATACAATATGAGTTTTGCCCTTTTCTTGGGTTGGTTAATGTTTGATCCTAAGAGTGTTCATTCGTTTCGCTTATCCCTCTTAGAATCATCTTTAGGGAGCTAGGAGGCTAGTGGATACCTTGTTTTACGCAAACGAAAGGGTTGCAAGGAGTTCTTGGTGGGTTTGACCTCACCAAAATGGGTGAACTCACCTTATGTTATTTTACTTGTTGTAAAAAAAAAAATTCATGCATATTCATGTTAGATAGAGCATATGAAAATTTTAGAATGCTCAAAATACATATACTATATTTCATGAAAAATCACCTCTATGTAGTAGAGAGATATGTGTATTGTACTCATGCATGTGAATAATATTCTTTTATGTGAGTTGGAATAATGTTTTATGTAATGAAAATGACTCGAATAATATGTTCTTGGACATAAAACTCATGTTTGACATAGTGGACAAAAATGCCATAAAGAGACATTCAACCTAGTGAACGGTTAAACTTCTACATGATGACATAGTGATAGGCCTTTCGGTCACTAGCTTTTCTACCATGTTTTAGACATGATGACATTGGACTTGAAACGGATGATTACGCTTGCTTCCCATTGTGCTCATTCGCACATACTTGTGAGGGTCGCTCCCCACAAGTCAGCATTTCGGAGATAGCCATCGCGACATATGCTCGCCAGTGCGGGATTGGGCGCTGAAATGGGATGCCGTCGGGGAGGCTCATTCCTAGGGTAGGAATGTTGTTTACCACGGGGCCATTAGGCACGACGCAAGCCGTACTACCCTTGTGTAGGTCTATATGATTGGAACAAGTTGAACTTTAATGCAAAGTGAACATTGGATAAATTAGTAAACAATGATATTTTACTAGTTGTATTTGTGGACATCACGTCATTTATACATATGCATATTTATGTTAGAATAGCATTTATACTTGTGAAAATTCATGCTAAGTAGAGGCATAGTAGTTTAGTAAGTTTATTCCATACTTAACATACATGTTGTACATTTCATTTAAATGTTAGAACTTACTACTTATGCCTCCATAGCCTAGTGGTGTATTTCGCTGAGGTCGGCGGCTTACCCACTGGGAATGTAATATACCGAAAACTCGGAAAATAAAAATGTCGAACTTTAGTCAAATTGACCAAAGTGCGAGGATGGTGCACTTCGGAAAGTCCGAAGGTATTAAAATGATTAAAAGTGCGTTGTGGAAGGTTTTCGAGAGCTAGAGAATCAAATTCTGCGAAACTGCAGATTTTCAGCTCTCGGAGACCGGTCCCTGGTGGGAGAGACCGGTCCCCGAACGCGAGTGAAATCAGACAGCCGAAAAATCGGCTAAGTCCTGAGAAAGTAGCTCTCGGGAACCGGTCCCTGTCTGAGAGACCGGTCCCCGAGAGACCGGTCCCCCAAGGAGGGACCGGATGCATCGCGCGCAGCAGCTCTGGCTGCGCAGGGAGAGCTCTCGGAGACCGGTCCCTAGTCGGGGAGACCGGTCCCCGAGCCCGAAATCTGCCCAGTCCAGGCAGTTGAAATAAATGAAAGTTGAGGGGTTTATTAGCAATTTTGCAACCCAAGGGTTATGTTGGGGCTGAGAGAGCCTTCATCTCTCATTCCCTCACCCTCTCACACTCTCTCCTCTCTTTCTCTCTCTAGAAGACAAAGAAGGAGAAGAAGAAGACAAGGAAAAGAAGGAAAGGAAGAGGAAGAAAGTGGAGAAGAAGAAGAAGAAGTGAAGAAACTCCTTCTCCTTCATCTCTAGCTTGAAGAAAAGGCAAGCTTTGAGGTAAGCTTTGCCCTTTTTCATGTTAACTCCTAAACTAGGGTTTTGGAAAACCTAGAAATGGTTTTTATGGAGCTTTTGGAGTATTGGAAGCTTTTCTTTTGCTTCTAAAGAGATCAAAACCTTGGTTTGCTTTAGAGGTGAGCTTGGGCCACCTCTAATGGTGAAATCCAAACTAGGGTTTTGGGAAGGCTAAGAATGGTTCTAATGGATTATTTAGAGTATAATGAAGCTACTTTTGCTTCCCAATAGCAGATTCAAACTAGATTTGACACTGAGTCATTGGAAGTAGGGCACCATAATTGGGGCTTTTGCTCATGAGGGATTCTAAGTGTCAATGACCTCTAGAAACCTTATTGGGGTATTTTCCGACGCTGTTGTAGCGCTCGGGTATAGAATTAGAAAATGTATGAAGGTTGATGGGCAAATGGTAAGTATGGTTTCGTTTTGCCGCATGGTAAGATACGAAGGATCTAAAAATTCGCAGAAAACGTCGGAGCACTAAAGAGACCTACAAGGATGCGGTGCGTGCTTCGTCAAACAAAAAATCATTCAAATTCTCTCTTATCCCGTAATGGTGTCATTCTATATGAGCATATGTTCTATTATTGTTGTATGCATTTTGTAAAGTAATGATGAAATATGATGATGATGATGGTGATGCACAAGTTGCATAATGAAGATGGTGAGAACTCAAATAAATGTCATAACCCGTTATTGTATGCATTAGAGAAAGAGGTGAGACCCAAGGATGAGCAAAAGAACAGAGCTAGACACCATGACAGTTAGAGATCGAGTGGCACTTTGAAAGTAAAGAATGTAGAAAAGCATAAAGTTAAATAAAAGCATTCACAGAGTTTAGTGTGATGTAAAGAACTAAAGTGATGGGTGAAAGAGTGATTTAAAATGACAAATGGTGTAAAGTTAGTAAAGTCCGGCAATAAGAACAAGAATGCCTAAGAAGTTAGCAAGAGTAATGAAAATTTGTAAAGAATGTTGATGTGCATGAGTTTTGCAACATAAAGTGATGTAAAGAACACTCGAGCTAGGTGTAAGTCAAGATATGACTTATAAATTCCTTTGAGTTAAGGATATGATTTCATACTTGCTATGAGTTCCGCTGCTCGAGGCGGTCGCTCACCCCTTTCGGCAATAGCGCTCCGGAGTTATGCATCCGGGTTGGAGTAAACCCGTAAGGACGGTCCTAGCTGGTGAGTTCCTGCGATGATGGACTTAATGTGAAGCAAGTTAATGTGGCGAAACCCCCGGGCTAGCCTTAATGATTAAAGAACAAAGAGTAAAGAACAAAGTGTAAAGTGCAAAGAACTAAAGAACATGCATAACCTGCATTTATTTAATGTTGAGCATATTTCCTGCTATTTGTTCAGGCATATTAGCATCCTGTTATAGATTGGTTACTATATCTTACCTATCCTTTCTATTATGCCTGAGTTAGTCCTAGTGGGAAGTTCGGTGATGTTGAGGCCGAACCCACTGGGAACTTTGTTGTAGTTCTCACCCCACTATTTCCACAGAGCCGGGACCGAGCGAGCCGGCGAGCGACCACGGTAAAGGTATCGCGCCTTAGACAGAGGCCACCGATGTTGGGTTTCATTTTGTAGTAAAGTACCTTATGATCATCTTTTGTATTTGATAATTAGTAATGTAAAGAAAAGAATGTAAATCTTATTTTGAGATAAATGTGATGTAAGAAAGACATGATGAAATGATGTAATGAATGTAAGAATTCGATAAATTACTAGATGAATGCATGTATATGATCAAAACTGAATCATAGTACAAGTGAATGTTTAGCTTTCCTTTTTCTTTCACTAATGGCTATTGCTTACCCTCGTGTAAGCCGTTTGTGTATGTTTCCGCTAGTGCTTTTCTCTATTGATGAAAATGTGCATGTGATGAGCCTTGGGCGGATAGGGGAGACTCTATCCGTTCGGCGTCTGTTTGACGTGCTCGGGTCGAGCCTAATTGGCATCGGTCCCGGGGCGTGACAGGGAACTATTGATTAATAGTTCTCACGCCCTCTGTTTTGTTGTTGTTTCAGAGCCATCCGCATCGAAAAACGCTTGGGATCGCGGAAAGGGGAACGCATCTAGCTAGATAGCAAGGAGTTTTTACGCTAGGTGGTCATCTCTCTATTTTTATTTTTATGGTAGAGAGTGAGAGTTTTTGTACCTATATGTAGAGACAACCATTTTGTATATCTAGCTCTTGTACTAGAGATCTTATGATGTAATAGTTGATGGTTTATGTAGTTGTTTAGCTATTTTTATTCTACTTGCTATTAGAATTTAGTTGTTGTATGCTCTGATAACCTATTAGATGTTTTATCTATTTTGCCTCTTTGTACTATTGTTGTAGACGCCTTATATGTTGTAGGCATAAAGCGGGTCTGGACATGCACCGGGCGGGATTTCGCTGTCTCGGAGCGTGACAGATTATTTTGGTATCAGAGCCTAGGGTTGAGTCTTAGTGGACCTAGCAAATCTTAGGCCGGTTGGACTATAGAAAATAGGCTCGTGAGAGACGGAGTCTATTTGACTTGCAAGCGAAAGTATCATGATTGGGTATTATATAAACTCTAAAATGTTAGAGTTGAATCGAAGTGTATAACTTCTAACTTCGCGGAGGGTTACGTTGGCGGCCGACAACATAACATCGGGAGTTAGTAGTGAAAGACACTTCCTTACTTTCGCATGATTTGGGGTATTATTTTCTTTGAGCTGGGTTTTGGTAGCGTGGGTTTTACTAACTTGCGCTTTTATGTTGTTGTAGTGATCATGCCGACTACGCGCTCTAAATCTGTTGAGGCGGAGAATGCGACAAATCTTGAGGAGATGGAGACCTCCGCTACTTCTAGATCTAGCGAAGTCCGGGACTTAAGGACTCAGCTTGCGGTCCTCACTGATTTAGTGGCTCAGCAGGCGGCGGCGGCTGCTCAGCGGCAGGCCGATGTGGCGCATCGACAGGAGACGCGAATGAAGCGACTTTGTCACGCCCCGAGTTCGCAACAGAAGACTACGGGACGCTAATAGACCCGCCGAACGGACAGAGTTTCCTCTGTCCGAACGAAGCGGCAACAAATTCGACAAGTACAAAATAATTCGCGAGGTCGAACAGGACAGACATCCACAATACAAGAATCAAGGAGTACAGAATAAACAAATGACATGTATCAGAGCGCTATTTCTCAACTAAGTTGCCATACAACACGAATATCACCAAATAAACCTCAACTACAAAGGAAAGTAAACGAAAACAATCCAGACCCTCGCCAGTACAAGCAGGTTGCACAAAAAAATAGCACTCTATCTGGTGGCCCTCTATTGTAAAGGCATATGGGTAGGAGATGCTAACTACTGCGCGATCCCCCTCACCTTGATCAACCGCCAATATACGACCCCTGAAAAATAAACTACCAAAGGGTGTGAGAACTACTAAACAGCAGTTCCCAGTGGGTACGATTATCGATAACCATGACCTTCCCACTAGGTCTATTGGAAGCCAAATTAATAAATGAACAATCACATATTTGGTACATAAGTAGCTGAAATGCAAGTATACCAGAAAATTAACTAAGCAGATAAACGAATGATCATAAGTGACAATCAAGTTAATCAACTATAAGCAGCGTAAAGGAATGTCAAGCATAGTAGAAGGCTAACTGACTATGACCTGCATAGACAAATGTAAAGTAACAGTAAATGAGTATCTGCATGTGATATAAACAATTCTCCATGCCTGTCACTATACCTGTTGTACTATCATGTTTTATATATGTAGAGAGAGGAAAAGAAAGCAGCGGAGTAGTGTATGCAACAATGTTTAATAATACCCAATCACAACGACCGACTCGTACGTTCGGTCAAGCCTGCGCCCGCCTAGTGCCGGAATTCGCACTCCCGCAGGTGCACCGTCGACACCTAGGCTCTACCCCCAGCCCGAACACCACTCCCGCAGGTGGGTCGTCTTCCCAAGGGTACACATATCACTGATATAACTGGCCAGCGTCCGGAGTGGCACTCGAAGGGGAGCAAGTCTGTCATCTCAAGGTGGCATCAGCAGGCTATAGTCTATGTCATGGTCAACAATATCATAGTGCCCAATCCAATGTCTTCAGAGTAATCATAGAGTAAACAGTAGGTCAAACATCACGACAGAATAAACAAAGGCCCTCTCTATGTCCAAATCTCTGTACAACATTGCCGTGCTATCTACGGCCACTGACACACACTATATGGTATGCACGATACAAGTGACTAATAATGATGCATCAAAATGACATTTCTATCACATACTATAAGCCATACATGATACAAGTGAATAATAGATAACTAAACCAAGATACATGAGATGTCAATTGGCTTCCCAAGACTTGAATTAAACTATCTAAATATTGCTGACAATTACTATATCATGGCGAGGAAAGAAGTGTGGCTTACATTAGTTTTCATCTTTGCATATGAACTCAACTTCATACTAATAGCATCTCTTTCAATAAACAAAGTCATGAACCGAGAACCACAAATAGGGACATGAGCTACGTCTATTCAACACAATGCTCGAGTATAAATCATCATACGCATATGCATATACATACTTCTGCTCATAATCATATGTCAATGCTAAATCTCTATCATGCTTCAATTTTTCACGGTCTGAGGATCAATAAAAAGGTAAACCAGATGCGCAAATTCAAATATTATATAGCTTGTACCAAAATAGACATAGGGGGAAATTCGCCGTTTTCGACGACTCGGAACCCACCTCGACTCGCTATGTTGACTCCGATAAAAGAAAGGCTACAAGCGACCATTCGCACGATTTCCCGAAATTACTTAAATTGCGCCTCAACGGGAATGTGTATCACACTAATTCACACTCTCGAACACCCTGCGTGCATCAATTGAAGAGTAGAGGTACGAATCACGCCAATTGCATCACTCAATCCAATTTTTACATCCACTTCATTCATGTAATTTTATCTATTCTTCTCTTTCCATCTCTCTTTCTCTCTCTCTTGATTTCTCTTTTTCATTCTTCCTCTTCCTTTCATTCCTTCTTTTCCTCTTCTCTTTTTCTTTTCTCTCTTTCTTTCTTGCTGCCCTGCAGTAGCAACAATTTGCTGCTACTGCTGGCCAGCCTGCAGCAGCAATCTGCTGCTGCTGCTACTGCTGAGCTGTTGCTGCTACTGCTGCTGAGCTGCTGCTGCTACTGCTGAGCTGCTGCTGCTGCTACTGCTACTGAGCTGCTGCTGCTGCTGAGCTGCTGCTGCTACTGAGCTGCTGCTGCTACTGCTGAGCTGCTGCTAACCTGCTGCTGCTGCTGCTGCTACAGTAACTCGCAGCAGCAGCAAGGCTGCAAAACTGCACCAGCAGCAGCAGGGGAAGAAGAGGGGGGAAGGAAAGGAAGAAGGAAAGGGGGGAAGAGAGGAAGGAAGGGAAAAGAAAGGGAAGAAGAAGGGAAAGGAAAGAGACTTTACCTCCAATTCATCTTCATCATCTTCTTTTTCTTCTTCTTCTTTTTTTCTCTCTTTCTCTTTCTCTTTCTCTTGTTTTCTGGCAGCTTCATAGGAAGAGAGAGAGGGAGAGAGGATAAGATCAAGCCAATTTGCAACTTAATACATCAATTTTCTTATTTGCAATATGGTTCCTCATAATGAAATATTGGCCCAATTTATCCGTTTTCGCGTCAATTTCGCGCCAAAATGGTTTCACCTCATTTCCGCCCTCTTTCTCACAGCTACACAAGTATCAACAGTCCGCATATTACAGACTTGAGGATCTATTGCTTCAGCAGGTGGCTGCTAGGGTGGCCCAGACTTCCACTCCACCCGAGCCAGCAGAGGTTGTGGCACAGAGGGCGCCGTCTCCCGCGCCCGGTGCTTCGCGTGCGTCACCGTTGGTTGAGCCTCGGGAGGAGGTTGATGCGACACCACCGGCTCAGGTGCCTCCGGCGGGGGCAGTTTTCCTCGTGATGGTTGAGGGAGCAAAGCGGGACTGGCTCATGGATCGCCTCAACGAGTTTAGGAGGTGCAATCCCTGAATTTTTTATGGAGAGAAGGCCGACCACTGGATCGTGGAGAAGTGGTTGATGCACATGGAAAAGCTTTTCCGTGACATTTTTGTAGAGGAGAGAGACCGAGTTTGGCTCGCTACTCATCACCTGATGGCGAGGACAATCGTTGGTGGTTGGATATTCAAGACAACCCCAACACCAACCTTTCAATGATTACTTGGAAGAGGTTCAAGGAACTTCTATTGGAGCACTACTTCCCCGACAGCGTCAAGAGGTAAATGGAGAAGGACTTGCGCGGTTTGCGCTGGGGGGACCGGACGGTAGCCGAGTACGAGAGGGAGTTCTCTCGGCTTCTGCATTGCGTGCCTTTCATCGTGCGGGACGACGATGACAAGGCCCGCACTTTTTAGAGTGGTCCTCGACCGTCGATTTTTTTGGTTTGTGCAATCGTCAAATCTACAGACCTACTGGGAAGTGGTGAACTGCACTCTCATTGTGGAGAGGGGCGCGACGGATGTACAAGAGCGAGGAGAGGGCTTGGACAAGGATAAAGGCAAAAGGCTCGCGGCTGAGGGTGCGAGTCAGGCACACTCTAGGAGGCCGCCGAAACACCCTAGGAGCCAGTCGCGAGGGCGTGGCTCATTTGCGCAACGAGCAGGTTCTGATCGTTGCTGACTTCCCCAATACGTGATCTATGGTGGTCCTCACATTTCACCGCAGTGTCCGCAGCGGGGAAGCAGGTGCTTCATTTGTGGCCAGGAGGGCCACTTCCGTACCGAGTGCCTGAGGGGTTCGTCACCTGCACTGTTATCTACATCGGCACCAATTTTACCAGCTACTAGCTAGGGGACTCCGTCGGCACACTACTAGTCTGGGCGGCCACCCGTCCAGCGATAGACTGAGGGGTCACGGCAGACCCCGAGTGGGCGCATGTATGCGGCCCAGACGGAGGAGGCGGCAGTAGCCGAGGATGTGGTGGCAGGTATCATTTTGTTATATGACATTAGAGTTCGAGCTTTATTTGATACCGGCGCATCGCATTCATTCATAGATCGGCTGTTTGCCGAGTTGCATGGCATCCCACTAATTTCTTTGTTGCATTCGGGACGTGTTGTTGTGCCCGACCACACCTTGGACATTCGGGAGTTTTGCCACAGTTGCCCTGTTCGGGTAGGGGACTGGATTATGCCCGTAGATTTGCTAGCTTTGTGCAAGCTGGGAGAGTTTGATGTGGTTTTGGGTATGGACTGGCTGACGAGATATTTCGCCGCTATCGATTGCAAGAATCGAACTGTCGCATTTAGAGAACAGGGATAGGAGGAAGTGGTGTTTAGGGGATGTCACAGTTCGCTGTTTGCGATGACGATCAGCTCGTCTCGAGCCAGACAGTTGATCAGTAGGGGTTGTATAGCCTACTTGGCTAGTGTGGTGCTGAGGGGTGATGATGAGACCCCTAGGATTGAGGATATTCCGGTAGTACGGAAGTTTTGTGATGTATTTCCAGCTGAGTTACCAGGGATGCCACTAGATAGGGAGATTGAGTTTGTGGTAGATCTCATCCCTGAGACTACTCCAATCTCAAAGGCACCCTATAGGATGGCACCGGCAGAGTTGAAAGAGCTGAGGGCACAACTACAGGATTTATTGGATAAAGGCTTCATTCGACCGAGCGTCTTGCCTTGGGGAGCGCAAGTTTTGTTCGTGAAGAAAAAGGACGGATCACTTCGCTTGTGCATGGATTATCGTGAACTTAACAAAGTCACGATCAAGAACAAGTATTTGTTGTCGAGAATTGATGACCTATTTGATCAACTTCAGGGATCAAGTGCGTATTCCAAGATCGACTTGCAGTCGGGATACCACCAGTTAAAGATTGCACCTGAGGATGTATCGAAGACGGCTTTTAGAAAACGGTATGGACATTATGAGTTTACTGTTATGCCGTTTGGGCTTACTAATGCCCCGGCAGCTTTTATGGATCTAAAAAATCGTGTTTTTAAGCCTTATCTAAACAGGTTCGTCGTGGTGTTCATCGACGACATCTTGGTTTATTCCCGAAGTGATAAGGATCACAAGAAGCATTTAAGACTTGTACTTCAAGTGTTTCGAAAAAAGAAGCTTTATGCTAAGTTGAAAAAGTATAAATTTTGACTTCGAGAGGTGGCCTTTTTGAGGCATTTAATTTAGGGATCGGGTATAGCCGTGAATCCTAGAAAGATTGGAGCAATCAAGGATTGGCCTAGACCGACGAGTGTCACCGAGATTCGGAGTTTTCTCGGAGTTTCCTCGGATACGGAGTTTCTTCAGATTTGTCGAGGGATTTGCAAAGTTATCTACTCCCCTCACGTGGCTCATGCATAAAGGCACTAAATTCATTTGGAATGATGCGTGCGAGAGGAGCTTCCAAAAGTTAAGAGAAAGATTGACAAACGCCCGAATCTTGACCTTGTCAGTTGTTGGAGCAGGGTATGTGATTTATAATGATGCTTCTTTTAATGGATTGGGCTGTGTCTTGATGCAGGATGGAAAAGTGATCGCGTACGCCTTTCGCCAACTGAAGGAATATGAAAGAAATTATTCTACACATGATTTGGAGTTGGCGGTCGTAGTCTTTGTATTAAAGCTATGGCATCACTATCTCTATGGCGAGCGGTGTGAAGTGTACACGAATCATAAGAGCTTAAAATACTTATTCACTCAAAATGAGTTGAACTTGAGACAGCGCAGATGGACTTTGAAAAGTTCAAAGGGTTCGGTTCTCACTGTAGAGCAGGCTTCCTCTTCCAAAAGAACGTCTAATTGGAAGAAGAAACCTGTGAAGAAATAAAAGACGGAGAACAAGCCCAAGAGGAAAGTTCCTAAGAAAAAGGCCGCTAACAAAGGAAAATATTTTCACTGCAATGTTGACGGTCATTGGAAGAGAAACTGTCCTGTCTACCTAGAGAGCCTGAAGAATAAAAGGAAGGACACACCTTCGAAAGGTATGTCAGACTTGCTCGTAATAGAAACTAACCTAACTGTTTTCTCTACTTCTAGCTGAGTTATAGACTCTGATGTTAGTTTATTTTGTACTTTAATGTAGAGTCAAAGAAAAAGTAGAGGGTTTAGGGAAGATGAAGTGACCCTACGGGTAGGCAACCGGGCAAGAGTTGCTGCTGTGGCTGCTGGCACCTATCCTTTGCGATTACCGTCAGGACATATTTTATTAAAGGCTGTTATTATGTACCTGTTGCTAGCAGAAAAATTGATTTTTGTCTTCTTTTAGCGCAGGGTGGTTATATTTTGACAAATACTACTGCATAATTTATTTTAGAAATAAAATTATTCACCGTGGTTTAACGATTGACAGTTTTTATTATTTACATATGGATATATCTGTAAATATTTCTGAGCAAGTAGTAAGTGCTGTTGGGTCTAAAAGACCTAGAGATGAGATGAGCCTAAAGTATATGTTGCATCTCAGACTTGGTCATATTGGAGAAGAAATGATTAACAAATTGGATAAAGATAGGCTTCTTAGCTCATTGACTTCAGAGTCTTATTTAGTTTGTGAATCTTGTCTTTAAGAAAAATTGACTAAATTACCCTTTGTAGGACAAGGGAAAGGGTCACTGAGTTACTTACCCTAATACACACTGATGTGTGTGGCCCATTTGATGTGCATGTTAGAGGTGGTTATCTCTACTTCATAACCTTTACCAATGATTATTTATGGTATGAGTATGTATATCTTATGAGACACAAATCTGAGACTTTTGAAAAGTTCAAAGAATTTAGAAATGAAGTAGAAAAGCAAACTAAAAAATCCATCAAGGTTCTTTGTTCAAATCGAGGAGGAGAATACCTTAGTGTAGAGTTCCTAAATTATCTCAAAAAAAATGGCATAGTCTCATAATGGACTCCTCCGGAAACACCTCAACTCAACGGGGTGTCAGAACGGAGAAATCAAACCTTATTAGATATGATTCGATCCATGATGAGCTTCACTGATCTTTCTTTGTTTCTTTGGAGACATGTTTTGCTTATCAAAGCTTGTTAAATAGAGTTATCTCTAAATTCATTCCTACCATGCCGTATGAGATGTGGCATGGTAAGAAACCATGTCTTGGTCATATTAAGATTTGGGGGTGTCCGGCCTATGTCAAGCGACTACATGCTGACAAGTTAGAGACTAGGTCTGAGAGGATTCGTTTTATTGAATATCCTAAAGAATTTTTAGGTTACTACTTTTATATCCCAGAGAATCACAATATAGTTGTGAGCCGACATGCTATTTTGTTGGAAAAACAGTTTATTCAAAAAGAAACTAGTGGGAGAAAACTTGAGCTCGAAGAGAGAGTCTCTGAAGAGTAACGAGTCATCAAATCTACAGAACCTATTCAAGCTGAGTCAGTACATGTAGTACCTTCTCCACCTCATAGGTCGAGTAGAATCTCCCAAAAGATACTTAGGTATCGTTACAGAGGATGTAGATGAAATGTTCCTCGTGGGAGATAGGGAATATGGAGATGATCCCAAAACCTACAACGAGGTGATGTCTGACATCGATTATGAAAAATGGCTGGATTCCATGAAGTCAGAAATTGACTCAATGCACTTCAACCAGGTTTGAATTTTTGTAGATCCACCAAAAGGTATAGTACTTATCGGGTGTAAATGGATCTACAAAAGAAAGATTCGGATGGAAAGGTGGAGACTTATAAAGTAAGACCGGTGGCGAAAGGCTAAAGTCAACGCGAAGGTATTGACTATCAGGAGACTTTTTCGCCTATGGCCATGCTTAAATCCATTCGAACACTACTTGCCCTTGCAGCATATCATGATTATGAGAGTTGGTAAATAGATGTGAAAACTGCCTTTCTAAATGGATATCTCGAGGAAGATATCTATATGGAGCAGTTTATGGGTTTCACTTCCGGTGACGAAAGTCACAAAATATGAAAGTTGCAACGGTCCATTTATGGACTTAAACAAGCATCTCGGACTTGGAATACTCGTTTCAATGACGTGATCAAATCGTTTGATTTTGTTAAGAATGAGGAGGAACCATATGTTTATAAGAAGGTCAGTGGAAGAGTTGTCACATTCCTCGTATATATTGTACGTGGATGACATTCTCCTAATTAGGAAAGACATCCCAATGTTGACTTCAGTTAAGACGTGGTTGTCTAAAGATTTTTTCATGAAAGATCTAGGAAAAGCATCGTATATTTTAGGGATAAAGGTCTTTAGAGATAGATCTAAAAAGATACTAGGCCTCTCATAGAAAATGTATATAGAGGAGGTGCTGAAGAGATTCAGTATGGAAAACTCTAAAAGGGGACTTTTACCTCTTAGACATGAAATTTATCTCTCTAAGAAAATGTGCCCCAATACATTTGAAGTGATTCAATGTATGAGTAAGATCCCTTATGCCTCAGCTATAGAGAGTCTTATATACGCCATGCTGTGTACACGACCTGATATCGCGCTTGCTGTGAGTGTCACAAGCAAATATCAATCTAATCCAGCCAAGGAGCACTGGACTGCTGTGAAGAATATAGTCAAGTACTTGAGAAGGACTAAGAATATGTTCTTGATTTTTAGGGGAGGAGAGTTGAAAATATAAGGATATACTGATTCAGACTTTATGTCTGATGTTGACGATAGAAACTCTACGTCAGAATGTGTGTTCTTATGCAATGGTGGCTTAGTGTATTGGAAGAGTTCCAAACAACCATTTATTGTTGACTCTACTATGGAAGCAGAGTATATCGCCGCATCTGAAGCTGCAAAGGAAGCCTTCTTGTTCAAGAAATTTGTCGCAGAACTAGGTGTGATGCCGTCGGATGCCATAAATTTGTAATTGACTTTAAAATATTATTGTTGAGCCAGTTAGGCGCGAACAGCTGGCATGCCGGGTCCATATCCGTAAGACGGCTAAAACGGTAGACCTAGAGTACACCGGACGCATACGAGCCGCACTGGACCGAAGAGTTATAACAACCGCAAGCAGTTACGAGCGGTTCCGATCGACCGAAGGTGGTCCTACGAATCAGGAGATAGTGGCTGATCGTGCAAGAGCAATAACTGACACAAAGGCGGTTCTATAAATAGGCATACGATATCCTGAAAAAGGGTCTTCGCCCCTGCGCACAAAAGACCACATTTATTTTTCTGCATCTTTCTATTCTCGCATTTACTGCTTTCCTTAGGAGTAGTTCCTATAATTTAGCATACTCGGAGTCTGTTTGCCCTACGGGCATCACTTCCCTGTTCCCATACTTGGAGTCTGTTTGCCCCACGGGCATCACTCCCCTGTTTGTGTACTTTTTTCTTTTGCTATTCAATAGAAAGTCATCTTCGGCTCTTCTTGCCGATGAGATCACAAGTTGTTTGGCCATTCGGCTCGTTTCTTAGTCGAATTCTGGGCTTCCCCTCTCCATTCGGCTCATCCTGCCAAAGCGAATTTACTGCGGAGGTTTTCGAACCCGGCTGATTCGATCCTTCATCGGCCTAATCGCTTGATTCTCTGTGGGCGCATACTTCGAGGGTCATAATCCGCAGCCGTCTCGCATCCCGACGATTTTTCCGAGGAGAATTATTGACCGGGTCAAGGGTCGGGACATTCGGCACGCAATAATTTTTTGGCACGCCCGGTGGGACATCTTTTGAGATAAACTTGCATTTTATATAAAATATGGCTGATGATAACGCCATGAATCTCCGTAACAGGGCTATTCCTAGAAATTCTGGGAGCGAACAGCCCAGCAATTCGGAGAATAATGTAGAGCGCCAGGCGATTTTACCTGTTGAGGGTGAGACTAGTGGTCAATCTGGCCAACAGGAGCCTAGTTTGACCTAAGCGCTTGGTCAAATGACTCGGGTCCTACAAACTTTGGATCAGAATAGTCACGCAAGTACCGCACGACTGGATGCCGTTTTGGCCGCAATCACGGCCTCTAACGAGAACATAGCCCGAATAGGGCAATTGTTAGCTCGAAATAAACAGCCGATTGCAGGCCTACAAGTGCCTGCGATAACGCCGGTGTTACAAAATCCAGTAACGCCGGTGGTTGGTGAGCCCCAATACCAGGGGGCACAGTATCAAGCGGCTTATAGATCGGTTGTTGGTAACGCCGGTCAACAGCCGGAAGTGGCTTGTGGGTTACCTCCACCCCTTCTAGTTGCAGCCTACCAGCCCCAAAATGTAGGGGCTAGGGGCCAGGTTTTGAATAGGCAAGGGATTAATCCCTTAGCACAAAATCTCGGTGCACAACAACCACTGAACCCGGTACCAGCGCAAGTTCCTCTCCAAGGAATTAACAATGAGATATATGCGCAAGTAGAAGAGGCCATCCGAAACACTTTCGGAGTAGGCACAAGGCCGGCAATGCGGCCTGTATTTAGATCACCATATCCTGCTAATATAGATGTAGAACATCCATATCCGGCAAACTGGAAGATGCCGAAATTTGACAAATTTTCTGGCGATGAGACCGAGAATACGGTCGAACACGTCGCTCGATTCACAGACCAATGCCGCGAAGCAGCGGCAGATCCTTTTCTAAAATTAAGATTATTCAATACTTCACTAACCAAGACTGCCTTCACTTGGTACACGAGTCTGCCTGCTAATTCTGTCCGAGACTGGGACGAATTAGAGGGTAAATTTCATGAGTAATTCTATAGAACCGAGCCGGAGTTGTCGGTTGCAGATTTGGCTCAATTTAGATAAAAAATAGGAGAATCGGTTGATGAATATTTGAACCGGTTCAAGACGGCTCGAAGCCGATGTTTTGTAAGGATGCCGGAATCAGAATTTACCAAAATGGCATTTAACGGCAAGCATTTTAAAATTAAAGATCATTTTGAGGATAAGTTCTTTCCAAATCTTTTTGATTTGGGAGTTCGAGTTGCTCAATACGAGCAATTTCGAAAAGGGAATAATGAAGATCGGCCTAGATGGAGCCGAAACAAGGATTGGGGTAAAGGGAAAGAGAAAAATATTTCTTTCTTTGAAGAATCCTCGGCTCATGAAGAGCCGAATTCATCTGAAGAGGCAGAAGATTCGGCTGATGAGGCCGAAATCTGTGCTGCAGAGATGGTAAGAAATAGTCAACCGTACAAATGTGCTTTGCTGAAACCTGCAAAATCAGGAGAAGCAAAGGCACAAATATCAGCATTTAATTATTCATTTGACATAACAATGACCGATCTTATTTTCGATCGGTTGTTAAAGAATGGACGAATTAAATTACAGGAAGGTCAAACTATACCTCCTGTAGAAGATCTGAAACGCAGAAGATACTGCAAATGGCACCATTCATGGAGCCATAAAACTAGCGAATGTACTGCCTTTAAGAGGCAAATTCAAAAAGAGATAAATGAGGGTCGGCTGATCTTTGCCGACCAAGAAAATAAAGATATGAAAATCGATAAAAATCCTTTTCCATCACAGGTCAACGCCGTGAACATGAAAGGGAAAGAAAAAGCGACTGCAAAAAGGCAAATACAAGAAGAAATAGAGGAGGGTCGGCTCATATTGGCCGACCAAGAAAACGAAAATAAAATAATTAACAAAAGTTCATTTCCATTTCAGGTCGATATGGTGAATATTAAAGGAAAAGAAGTTTTGGACAAGGAGACCGCTAACAACGTGGCCCATGCTAAGAAACACCTTCGGCTATGCATCATGTGCAAGGCTGAAATGACGAAGAAAGACTGGGAAACCATTATGAATTCCAATAAAAGGGGGAACGAATGGAATGAGCTGATGACGTTCCCTGAGGATTGGGATGACATTCCTGATGGCGAAGACCAAGAAGAAGAAGGCTCGGATGCAGCCTCTAATGATACTGAACCGGAAGTAGATTCGGTTCAACGCAAGAAAGATATGCTCATGCAGAAGATTCTGCATGATTACTACAACAACAGGCGTGGAGAACGTCATGGCCGATGGGACTATCAGGATAGACCATTCGGCTCCAAGCAAAGGTTCCCTGGATATCGGCCACACTGGCAACAGCAAGCCAGGCCGAGACCAGAACCGAAATTTGAAGGAATGACCGAGGAGGACATAGAATTCCTCGGTCGGAGGCTAGTCAATGAACTTAGCATTCAGCCTTGGCCGAGACCATGGGAAAGAAGAGAAATTCTAAAAAATCATTTAAGAACAGTAAAAGTACTGGCAAACGTGCCAGTGGATGAATGGCACGAACTCGAAGTTAAACCATCAGCCAGATGGCAAGGGCCGATGTTAACAAAAACCCAAAAGCATAGGCAGCAGAGGATGCAAGCCGAGGCACGTCAACATTATGAAGAGGCGAAAGGGATGAGGCTCAATGTATGGAGATGCCCGGATGAGTAGCCAAACCCCTTTCGTCCGATGAGGAATGACCATGAGGTAGGCGGCTCATCGCATGCCCTATAGTTGAAGTCAAGAATAGAACGGCCAACTGAAGCCGAGTTAGAAGAGAAAATGATCAGGAGAGAGTTGGAAGATAAAATAGCTTCTCTCGAGACGATGATCAAGAGAGAAAGGTGGCCTCCTAAACAGAGGGAGGTCCGTATGGAGAGCGACTCCTCAGTCGAAACGGCCAAGGAGTCAGAAGAGAAGAAACAGAGAGTCAAAGGAAAATCGGCTGACGAATCACCGACCGAGGTGAATATGGTGTACGCTCTGCCTCAATCCTTCAAAGCAGAGTTTGTTGAGTACGAGGAATTCATAGAAGAAGAAGAAGAAGAAAATGGGTTTACCGTAGCGCAATTGCAGCTAGAGGATGTTCGACAGGCCGATGCGGTGGTTTTTGGGAAACCATCGGCCATGCAGAAGAGGTTCATCAGGCCTCTCTTTATAAAAGCTTTAATAGAAGGCTGGCCGGTAGGCCGAGTTATGGTAGATGGCGGCACTATGGTCAATGTGATGCCTACTTCTTTTTTCAAGAAGTTGGACAAAGATGAAGACGAATTGAAGCCCACCGATTCAATCATGACCGATTTTACAGGAAACGGTCAATAAGCTCGAGGAGTGCTCACCACCGAACTCACGGTAGGTTCAAAAACTATAAAAATTGCGTTTTTCGTAGTGGATGCAGATAGCCACTATAATTTGCTTTTGGGAAGAGATTGGATACACTCAAATGAGTGTGTACCCTTTGCACTCCACGGGAAATTGTTCCAGTAGGTAGGAGATAAGGTGGAAGAAGTCAGGGCCGAAGGACGGCCTCAAATGATAGATGTCAACATGGAGGACATCGGCCACACCAATTGGGCCGATGTTTATCCGGATCAGATTTTGTTTGTGAGAGTGACGGAGGAGGGGATTCAATTAATTCTCCAAAGACATCAATGCTATGGTGGCTGATGAGGAGCCACCTAAATGGTTAAAATGGAGTCCCAAAAATCAAGAATAGAGGCTGGGCATAACCCTCTACAAGACGAGCCGATCAACAAGATCGGCTATGGAGATGATTCGGCTGCTATAGCCGATGTGATANAGACGAGCCGATCAACAAGATCGGCTATGGAGATGATTCGGCTGCTATAGCCGATGTGATAGCACCCGACAATTCGGCCAATAAGGCCGAAGAAGTCATAAAGGATTCGGCTCATAAAGTCGAGGAAGAAAGCCAAATGAAATCGGTCTTTGAGACTGATGAATCATATGAGATGAATAGGCAAACAGCGGAAATAAAGCTAGAAGAATCGCCTATTAAAGCCGGCGAAAAAAAGCTGGAAACCCAGGATTTGTTGATAGAAGTAAACCTGGGGTCCTATGAAGACAACAGGCCGACTTTTATAAGTTCCAAGCTGTCGGCTCAGCAACAGGAAGAATTGA
This sequence comes from Ananas comosus, assembly GCF_001540865.1. Classification (NCBI taxonomy): domain Eukaryota; kingdom Viridiplantae; phylum Streptophyta; class Magnoliopsida; order Poales; family Bromeliaceae; genus Ananas; species Ananas comosus. The sequence continues at coordinate 12,756,707 of NC_033625.1, forward strand.
AGAAACTGTTGAAGGAATACAAGAACTGCTTCGCCTGGAGCTATGAAGAAATACCAGGTCTAAGCCGAGAAATTGTAGAACATCGTGTCACGCCCCGGGACCGGCGGAGGCCCTCCCGGTAGCGTGCCCAGACCCACCATATGTCTACACATATAAGGCGTCTACAATAAAAGCGAAAGTAAAAGCAAGAAATAGAACAAATAGAATAATAACAACTAATGATATCAGAGCGAGTAAAGTTCTATTATCTAAACCAGAGTAAAAGAAACATAACTAGACAAAGAAAGTAATGCACAAAGTGATACAATGCTATCTCCTCAAAAGGAATACAAAGATCCAAAAGAAGAGTGGTCTCTATACATATACGAGTACAACTCACAACTTCTCACAAAATAAAACCACGAGAGGTAGACCACCTATCAAATTGCCCTCGAAGGAAGCTAGCTCGAAGCAACTCCCTTCCCTCGGTCCCTAGCCTCTCCCGGCGTGGAAGGCTCTGAAAGAAAATATAAAATAGAGGGCGTGAGAACTATAATTTATAGTTTCCAGCTGGCAATTACTGACCTCAGCTCAATGCACCACTAGGCCCTAAAAGAAAAGGGTAAGTCAAGGAAGAGCAATAGTAACGAATAAACTGCATTTATGAAAGCATAATTAAACATGCTAAGGTACTACATTGTGTCAAATATGATGTACACTTATTTCATTATGAACAAGTACGTCCTGACATGACTACAAGTAATAATTATTATTTGCTTTATGAAATTATGAAGATCATGCTTTATCATGGCAACAATGTATATATGAATGCGATAGGCAACATCTCCTAGCATGCTACATGTATGTATGTATATCCAAGTACTCAAAACTATGCTAGAAACAAGTCCAAGTAATCCAACTACTATTCTCTGTCTAGTAGTGATTATAATAAACTCAACACCGTGTCGATTTTCATTTCCAATTAAGGACCTACCAAAGGTAGTCCAGCTTGTGCCGCCTAAGTGCCTGTGGTAGCCCAACATTCCTACTCTTGGAATGTGTCTATCCCACTCGACCCCGTAGGCTTCTCAATACCGCACGAGCGAACATAGGTCGCGTAGGCTAACTCCGGAGTGCCGGCTTGTAGGGAGCGACCCTCACAAGCATGTGCGAATGAGCACAAATGGCAAGCAAATATAGTCCAAGTCTCAAGTACCCAAACCTCATGTCTCTAACATGGTATCGTCACTAGCATCCCGAAGATCTAGTTAAGTCACAAAGCAAAGTTCCAAACACTCACTACGCCTAGTGCCCCTTGATGACAGTTAGGCAATTTAATGTTCAACATAAACTAAATCCCGCAATGGCTCTAACCGCTAGGTTCACACATAATCCGAGCTCAATGCCGCTTAATGACATTAGCTCACCAATTCACATGCATTCTAGTTCGATACCCTATATGACAATTTTGTAATATTTTATGTCTCAAATAAACTTAGGTTTAAATGTATGAATCCAAGCTCATTTACACTATAGAAGCATGAAACCAAGTCTCATATAGAATGCTAAATGCAACCATAGATCTCCCAAGCAACTCTCTACTATATAGAGGTCCAAAATTTCATCATATGTAACATAGGCATTTTAAGCATTCTAAAATTCACAATAAATGCATATAACAAGAATATGCATGCTTTTTCAATTAACGATACTTAATTCATCACAAATGAGAATTTCTCATTGTGTGGCTAGGTCAAACCCACCGAACCGTCGCGTAGTGCCTCGTTTCGCCGAACGAAGTTGTCCACGAGTCTCAAATCACCCTAAAAGTATTGAGCGAAGAGATACACGGGCATTACGATCAATTATAAGATCAAACATTAACAATTATAGCAAAAGGGCTAAAACTCACCTAATGAGTAAAAATCCCTCTCCAAGGTTCAAATGGAGGCCAAATCTCATTCAAAGGAACCTAATACAAAGTTCTAATCCCATTAGATTGGTTACAAAAGCCTCTAATCAAAAAGCCCCAAAAACAACCCTAAACTCTCATTCTAGGGTTTTATCTAGTATAAAGCTTCAAAACCAAAATCTAGAGGGAGAGAATAAGCTACCAACCTCTTAGAAGCTTCCAACAAGATTCAAAGTCCTCAAGGTCCAAGAATCTCTCCTCCAACAAGCTCCAAGCCCAAGCTCTAATGGTGGAAATGCCTCCAATAACCAAAAAAGAGTAAAAGAGGGGTTTAATTTCTTAAAAACCCAACCAAAATCAAAGAAATGGAGGGGGAGGGTGTGAAGGCTCCCTTACCTCTCCTCTTGCTTGTCCCAAGCTCAGGAGAAGCCCCTAGGGCGTGGGGGGTTCAAATAAGAGGTCCACAATTGCAAAAACACCCCTGCAGTTCAAACTGCACGAAATCAGCCTCCTTGTACCGGTACACGGGCCCTTGTACCGGTACAAGCCCCACGAAAATCACAACCCGAGGCTCGGTTTGGCGGGGTAACCGGCCTTGTACCGGTACAAGCACCCTGTACCGGTACAACCACCAGCCTTGTACCGGTACAGCCATCAACCTTGTACCGGTACAAGCTCTGCTGAAGGCTACCCGAGAGCTGACCAAAAATCCGATTTTTTGGGTTTTTGTGCTAGGCTTTAAACCTCACTTCTCGGGATGCGAGACATAGGTCGGAACACTGTCAACGACCCACCAGAAAGTCTGGAATTGCTCAGCACACAATCAACCACTCGAACCTCGCAATTTGCAAAGGTCCAGTGTGTTACACATTGGCTGCCCATCAAAAAAGGGTTCAAGCCTTTTAGACAACCGGCTCGTAGGTTTGAGCCGAGTATTGTACTTCAAATTAAAAATGAAATTGAAAACCTTTTAAAGGCCGGATTTATTAGAGCGGCCCGTTATGTTGATTGGGTGTCTAATATAGTTCCAGTGCGTAAAAAGAATGGCAAACTTAGAGTTTGTATTGATTTTAGGAATTTGAATTTAGCTACACCTAAAGACGAATATCCAATGCCAATAGCCGATATATTAGTAGATTCGGCTGTAGGTAATGAGATCCTGTCCTTTATGGATGGACATGCTGGTTATAACCAAATTTACATTGCTGAGGGAGACGTGGCTAAAACAGCTTTTAGATGCCCCGGTTCAATTGGAACCTTTGGATGGGTTGTTATGCCGTTCGGCTTAAAAAATGCCGGAGCTACTTACCAGAGAGCAATGAATTTTATTTTTTATTTTTTAATCGGCAAAAAGTTAGAAGTATATATCGATGATATAGTTGTAAAATCCCAATCACAAGCCGAGCATTGGAGCGATTTGAAACTTGCCTTTGAGAGAATGAGAAAATATAATTTAAAAATGAACCCTTTGAAATGCGCTTTTGGAGTTTCTGCAGCAAACTTTTTGAGATTTTTAGTGCATAAAAAAGGGATCAAAATTGATAAAAATAAGGCGAGAGCAATACTAGAATTACCGCCACCCAAGTGCAAAAAGGAGCTACAAAGTTTGCTGGAAAAGATTAATTATCTTCGGCGGTTTATATCTAACTTAGCCGGAAAGATCGGGGTTTTTACTCCATTACTTCGGCTGAAAGATAAAGAAGAATTCATTTGGACAGAGGAACAGCAGGAGGCATTCGAAAATATAAAAGATACTTATCAAATCCTCCAGTATTGGTTAGGGATGCAAACGGGGCGGATCCGGGGGCGGGAGAGTTTCCCCACCTCCCGCTCCATTTCTTATCGGGGCGGGGCGGATCCGGGGCGGGTTACTTTTCATTTTATTTTTGGCTCCCACTTACCGCTCCATTTGGGGCGGATCGGGGCGGGAGCCAAATTTTTGACGGATCGGGGCGGATTAAAGGAAGAAAAGAGTCTCCCACTGTCACGCCCGGGTACCAGCGGAAGCATATCCGGCACGTGCACAGACCCGCCATACACCTGCAGTATATAAGGCGTCTACAAAGAAAGCAAGTCGATAGGAAGTAAAACAAGAAAGAATCCTATCCTGATATCAGAGCAATGTACAAGTCGATATATATCATCAAAAGAACAAAAAGTGTACAAACCCAAAATCTCAGCAAAAAGGAGAAAGTATCACAACTATAGAGTCTGATCCCAACAATAAAAATACATCGCAGGGTATACAAAAGGAAAAGGTACAACTGTGGTCTCTCTATACATAGGGACATCACCCTCGGCCGTAGCCCGAGTAGCAAGGTGATCGACTAGCACGCTCCTAGTAGTCCCTAGCTAGGCGCGACTCCCTTGCCACGATCCCTAGCCTCTCCTGTAACAGGCTCTGTAAAAACAACCACCAAAAGGGCGTGAGAACTATAAACAATAGTTCCCAGTGGGTAAGCCGCCAGCCTCGGCGAATTACACCACTAGGCTCATGATGTACTAAATGAAAGCAAAAGTAGTAATTGCATGACATATATAATTATGCAGAGCTAACAGATAATAAGCCAATGTTAACAATAATGAGCATGTAAACAACATGTAATCCTAGTATCAACAGTAATGATTTAACTGAATACTAGAAGCATGGCCACTACTATAAGCATAAACATGGCATAAATGTGTAAGTAATTACTGTACACTGTATCTGGTAATCATTCATTACTGTCCAATTTCCTTTAGCACTTTTCCTTTCATTCACAGGGACCAACCCAAGGTAGTCCAGCTTGCGCCGCGCCTAGTGGCCCCGTGGTAGTATACACTCCCCACGGCAGTCCACTTCGGCACCCAATCCCGCACGGGCGAGCAACTGTCGCGTAGGCCAACTCCGGAGTGCCGGCTTGTAGGGAGCTACCCTTACAAGCGTGTGCGAATGAGCACGATGGCAAGCAAGCAAAGTCCACAGTCCAACATGTCTCAATTATTACATTTTCAATGTTCTCGGTCTCGATCCTCGATCGGAATTTCAATACACACAGAGTAACAAGAACTCGTATCCACTAAATTGTCTATTATGGCACTATCAACATGGTCATAAGCATGTTATAGTTTTCTACTTTAGAGTCAAGCAAACGTCATTGTTCTCTACAAAGTCACGAGAATATCATTGTTCTCTACTCTACCAAAGCATCATTAGTATGTCCATTAGTTATCTTAACTAAATATAAACATAAACATGGGCATAAAGACACTTATGCATGAGTACTCTCTACTTCATAGAGGTTCTATTCAATCATATGTATACATATCAACACTATAATATAGTGACTCGTCTCAAATTCTGTATCAATCACAAAAGCATACAACTGTATCAATTCTATAGTACATATAGAACATAGGGGAGCTCCACTTGCTCTGGTTAGGTCAAACCCACCTAGTACTAGGCTCCGATCAGCCCAAAAGAAGTCCCACAATCAGTTCTAACAGGCCTCGACTCCGCTGAAAAACGAACATCAAATCCGGATTGGAAACCATCATTATAATATCCGAAATCGGCACAATTCCACTTTGTACACAAAAGCAACTTGAATCCCTGTTTAGGGCTAGTTCAATACCTTCGGTTATGCCTCTAAGGGCCCTCACAAGTCAACTGAAGATGATCCCAGGCTCGATCGCACTCCTGCTGCGAACGACATCAAAACGGCATCAAAATCATTGAATAATAATAATTATAGCCGGAAACTTGCGATTTCGGTTTTCTAACTGAAGTTCTAGCTTACCCTTGGTTAGAACACCCTGTAAACGAAGTTCCAAGGTCACCAACTAAGCTCAATGTAATCAAGAAACCTGCTGCGAAGATACCAATTCCAACTTACATCAATTATGCAATCAAATGTCGTATAGTTCCGAATTCGCATTAGAATTACTCATTACTTATTCAAGTGGCAAATCAGCTTATCCCTGGGCTAATTCACAGTTACCTAAGTCATCTTTACTGCTGAAAACAGCCTCTAATTCAGTTGGTAGCAAGGAAAGCTAACACGACTCAAAATTCGATACGAAACCGTAAAGTAGAGAGAAATCAAATTAGTTACCTCTCTAAAAGCTGAGAGTCAGCTTCCCCTGCAGCATCCTCACAGAAAACACAAGAAAACCCTGCTTTCCCACGTTCCAAAGACTTCCCTTGCGTTGTCTAACCAGCGAAAGTCGAGCGCGGCGCGAAATCGGCGCGAAACGGTGACTTTTATCTAGAGAGAGAAAAACCCTAGAGAGAGAGAGAGAAAGGTGTAAGGCAGCTCCTCTGAGCTCTAGCACACTCCAGCAAGCTCCAGGAGTCGTGCTTGGATCAAATAGCTGAGAACAAGATGTGAAATTACCAAACTAACCTTGCTGCCCCGAATCTGTCAGCTTGTACCGGTACAAGGTGATGGCTGTACCGGTACAACAAGCAGAAAATTGCTGATTTTCGCAGATCAATGCAATTTCTCACTTTTAGCATTCCAATCATCCTCTAACTTATCCAAAAACTTGTTCTAACCTTTTAGAACATGTAGGATAGATCCACACTTCATTCCACACACTCGAACTCTGCAATTTGCAAAAGTTCAGTGTATTACACCCACCTCTCGCTCCATTTACTTGGCGGATCGGGGCGGATTCGGGGCGGGTTATATTTTTTTATATTTTTTGTTCCCACTTACCACCCCATTGGGGGCAGATCGGGGCAGAGCTCCACCAACCCGGATCCATTTGCATCCCTAGTATTGGTACCTTCGAAGACAAATCAGCCGATGAAATTATATATATCGGCTGCAGAAGAAAATTTGGGATGCTTGTTAGCTCAAGAAATTGAAGAAAAGGAAGAACAAGCCATTTATTATTTAAGCCGACGTCTTTTAGATACTGAAAAAAGGTATTCGGCTATTGAAAAGCTATGTTTGGCTTTATATTATTCATGTGCGAAGTTAAGATATTATATTTTACCAACTGAAGTATCGGTAATTTGTAAAACCGACTTAGTAAAATATATGTTGTCTAAACCAGTATTAAGGGGGCGGATCGGAAAGTGGATATTAGCTTTATCCGAGTTTTCTCTTAATTGTGTTCCCGCCAAAGCTGTTAAAGGTCAGGCTATAGCCGACTTTCTGGCTGATCACCCATGTGTAGAAATTGAGGAGCCGAAACAGAGTTTAATCGGCTGTCAGCATTGGGTATTGTATTTTGATGGTTCAAAAACAACCAAATCTGCAGGAGCAGGGATAGTAATACAATCTCCTGAAGGTTATGTTTGTCAATTTGCATTTGAATTAGATTTCGGCTGTTCTAACAACCAAGCCGAATATGAGGCCTTGATAATCGGCCTCGAAATATTGCAAGAATTGAAAGCAAAATCAATCAAAGTCATCGGTGATTCACAGTTGGTAATCAAGCAGGTTAACGGGGAATACCGATGTGAGAATCCGAATTTGCAAAATTATTTGAGGAAGACAATAGAATTATTATGCAATTTCGGAGAAGCCGAATTTGAACATTTGAACAGACATGAAAATGAGAAGGCAAATGAATTGGCCCAATCGGCTTCAGGATATAGAGAGCCGAGGTCAGAGTTAATAGTAATACAAAGGAGATTACTACCTTCGGTTCATATACGAGAACCGATTATAGCTCCTATAGAAGTGAAAGAAGATTGGAGAAAGTCATTGATCAAATATTTGGAGGATCCTAATATAAGGGTCGATTATAATATTCGAAGAAGAGCTCTCGGCTATTGTTTGTTGGATGGTCAACTTTACAAAAGAACAGCCGAAGAAGTTCTATTAAAATGCTTAGGGCCTGAAGAAGCTCTATTAGTAATGGGAGAAACACATGAAGGAATATGTGGAACCCATCTAGCAGGAAAAAAGTTAAGATGGACAATTCGGCATCTAGGATATTATTGGCCGACTATGCATCAAGATTGCATAGAGTATGCTAAGGGTTGCCAAGAATGTCAATTTCATGGCTCGATACAGAGGGTTCCTGCCTCTGAGATGTACGCCATAATTAAACCATGGCCTTTTCGGGGTTGGGCCATAGATTTAATTGGAGAAATTCAGCCGAATTCTTCGGTTGGTCACAAATTTCTAATAGTAGCCATCGATTATTTTACTAAGTGGGTGGAAGCCAAACCTACTCGGTTGGTTACTCAAAAAGAAATTGTCGATTTTGTAGAAGATCATATAATTCATCGCTTTGGAATTCCCGAGACAGTCACAACCGATCAAGGGACAATGTTCACAGGAGGACAGTTCGTTCGGTTCATCGAGTCTCGAAAGTTAAAATTGCTTCATTCTTCACCTTATTATGCCCAGGCAAATGGACAAGTAGAGGCAACAAATAAAATAATTATCAACCTTATGAAGCGACATATCGGAAAATACCCGAAAAAGTGGAATGAAAAACTTTTCGAAGTATTGTGGGCATGCCGGACTTCAGTGAAAACGGCAACAGGGATGACCCCGTTTCAGTTAGTTTACGGTCATGAGGCCGTAATTCCAGCCGAAATAAAAAGATTTGTCGGCTGATGAATATAGTAGTCTAATGATGGACAAAGCAGAAGAAGTATGTGATACTCGGCTGATAGCTTTAGACAATATACAAGCATACCAAAGCCGAGTGCGTAGCGCATACAATAAGAAAGTTTGATCAAAGACATTTGTCGTCAGTGATTTAGTACTTCGGCTGATTTTTCCAATCGGGAAAAAAGATCGAATGTATGAAAAATGGTCCGCAAATTGAGAAGGACGATTTCAGATTAGTCGAATCACAAGAGGAAACACATATTATTTACAAAGCAGAGATGGGTCAGAAAATGAAAAACCAATCAACGAAAAATATTTAAAGAGATATTACCCATCCATGTGGGAGAATAATTAAAATAAGAGTTAGAATATTACAAGCCGAATCAGGACAATAAGTCTTTGAGTTTATTCCATTCGGCTATGAGATTGGCTTCGGCGGTCTCAGCAGCTTTCCTTCGGCGCTTCATCAAAGGATGAACTTTGTAAAGTTGAGAAAGCTCCTCTTTAAGTCTTATCCCTTCATCCTTTTTGGACTTCAATAGATCTTTTAGTTGAAGTCGGCGCTTAGAGGTTTGTGCGAGAGTAGATTCGGCTGCGGCTAACTCTTCTTTAAGAGTAGAAATTCGTTGTTGTAGAGCCGATTCTTGATCAGCCGATTCCTTATCCTCTTGATGCACTTCAGTAGGCGGAGCTGCTATATCAGGGATATTCTTCTTAAAATGATCAACACGATGAAAATGTTGATCTAAAGCTACAAGTTCGGCGCCCAAAGATCGCTGCCGAGCCAAAAAAGATGAAAGTTGAAGTGATAAGGTTGCTACAAAATATTTTATGCCGGGAGTAATATCTGATTGATCAGCCAAATCAAGTAAAAGGACATATAGCCGGTCAAATTGTTCTGGATTCTGAGCTAGACCAGGAATACCAATGCTATACATTTTAAGGCATTCATCGAACTTATTCTGGGTGTCTGATGAAATGGTAATGGTCGAAGAATCATCCCCTTTATTGGAACTGGGGCTTGAAATAAAAAAAGAATGAAGAATCGCAGATAAAGGATCATCAGCAATAGGGGAAAAAGCTCCCTGGGGCAAGTGAGGAGGAATAGTGCTTGTGTCTTCGGAAGTTCGCCCGAGAGGTATGTTTATCTGTTCATCCCCTGTAGTTATGTCGGGGCAGGAGTAGAAAGAGGTGATGCAACCTCACTGGGTAACGGCGTCGTGCTCGCCGTTTCAACAGATTTCTTCTTCTTTTCCATCCCTCTCTTTTTCTCGAGACGGGCTTCCCTGCGAAGCTGCCGTTCCATCTGCATCTTCGAATAATGAGCAAAAGTGGCTCGTTCAGGAGAAGACTGTAGTTTAAAAGAGAATAATAAATAATTAAGAAATGTTCTTTTCGTACAACTAATTAATTTGGCTTACCCCGATATCAATCATTTCGGTTGGAACAGAGGTAGCCAAAGAGGGTGTAGTAGCTTCTTTGGATGGAATGTCAGCCGAAGGAACATCTTCGGCTCTATCTTTAGTGGTATCAGCCGAGGAGGTACTTTCGTCTTGTTGAAATTTTCTTTTAACAACTGACTTACGCCGTTTAGAAGACGGCGGGGGAGTGACTTGAACAACTTCAATCGGTCTTTTGTCTGAAGCTCAGACCGATGGAGAAGCAGGAATCGACTGAAAATAGAAATAAACAAAAATGATGAGCAAAGAAAAAATTATGATTAAGATGAGTGGAGAAATGATATTTTACCGAGGAAGAAGGCGGGGCATCAGAAATAGTGTCTGGTGGAGACTCAATCTCGGTTGGAGAATCTCTGCTCGGAGTGATGGCTGTGTATAAAATAAAAGATAAGTTACAGCCATATTAGAAGGAAATTATAAGCAAATATTATATGACTAACTAAGTGGATGGATGGTTTTGCGGAGGGCTCGAGGCAGAGAAAGATCATAGGAACGGTCAGTAAACTGATCCTACATGGTAGTATAACCGACGAGGGCTACCCCTGTATAGTTCGGACGGAAGCTTGCTAGCTGGAAGAAGCGTTTGAGACGATTCCCCATAGCCGAAAGCTTGTCAGCTTCAAATATGCTCTTAGTGGGAGGACGATGATCGGTTGTGTTGGCCGTAAAAAATTTAGAAGGGGCCGGGATCGGCTGAACAAACCCAAATTGCCGTGCCACATACTGAGGAGAATAAACCTCAGTAGTCGGCAGTAGTTTCGAACGCGATTTAAGCCCCACATGAAGGTCCCGAGGGGTTAGATATGAATACCATACATCTGAATGTTCACCGGCGCGAGAAGAAGATAGCTCACCCTGAATGGCTTCAAACCGAGCCAAAAACCAAGAGGGGCCGGTGAGACGATCAACAAATGGAGCCCAAGAAATAGCCGAATCAGAGGCTGGCTCATAAAAAGCCTTGAAATAAGTAAGAAAATCAGAGGGTTGACCAGAGGTCATTGGCTGCGGACAGCCGAGAGCTAGTCCATAAGAATCAAATTGGGCAGCTGAAATCGGATTGAAAGGGGATTGGCATAAAGCAGGAATATAGAATTGAAGGAACATTTGCAGAAACCAAAAAATGCCACACCCAGAGCTGGCAATGCCATCACCAGAAGGTAGTGGTTTAATGGAATCAAAAACTTCCCTGTAAACGAAAGCAAGAAAATATGGCCCCAAGGCCAATTTATCGCCGTTAGCTAAACCAACGGCGATTGGAACTAAATCTCTGTTAATTTTCTACGAACGAGTGCAGAAAAGATTGTGGCATAACCAGTATAGAAGGAACGCCGTGTGTTCCTTCCAGGTGACCGGGGCAGGGGATTCACCTGCAAATTTTCGAAGAAATTTAAAATAAGCCAAATCATTTAGATCAAGGTGTGCCTCAAAGTCAGAGACACCGTCAGGATTGTAGGCCATAGAGAGAGTAATGCCATGAGGGCGTAAGCCAACAATGGCGGCCACATCAAAAAGAGTGGGGGTAAGAGGCCCCCTTTTGAAAATAAAAACATTAGAAACAGGGGACCGGAAACAAAGAGCAGCGGCTAGAAGAAGATTATCGGCTATAGGAGGGTGCCGAGATAATTGAATTGCTTCATAAATGCCGATTTCCCGCCAAAAGGCGCCAAAAACGGATTCTACTCTATCTAACCAGGCCGAATATGCTTCGAAAACACTTGGCCAGGTTTTGAGACTCTTTCCTGTTGAAGCTGATGAGTACCAAGAATAGAGATGAATAATCCTTTTCCAAGGAAGTCCCTCATCAGAGAAAGGGGAGTTAGTAGGAGATGGTGTATCTACAAGAGAAGGACCTAGTATGAATCTAGATGGATCGAAATCAACGAAAGGTTTGAGTATAGTATAGTCAAGAGATGGATGAGAAGGAAGAGGAGGAACCAAAGACATTGTTCAAAAGAGAAGAGCCGAGAGAATCGGTTACGAAAAGAGAAGAAGGATGAAGGAGACAAAGAAGAGGTTTTAGTGAAGGATATGAGGAAAAGAAATAAGAATTGGAAGAGATAAAAAGAATGGGAAGCTTGAGGAAGAAGAAAAGGCCGTCGTATTGAACTGTCGCTTCGATTACGAGTCCCAAGGTCGGCTATAATGATGAATAGACAGCGGCAATTAAGATGAGTTAATTAATGCCTCATATGAGACAAAAGTAGAGAATGCGATCGGGGCCGTAAAGAAGAGAATAAAAGGCTTAGATTAAACCGTACAGAAGATCGTAGTCAGAGAATTTGAATTTGATTGGACCGAGAAATACGCCTCGGATCAAGCCCGCTTTCGGCAACAGAAAATTGTTTGAGATGAAAAAAGTAACGCCAGCTACCGAAGCATCGCTTCGAAAACTGGCGAGGAGGCAATTGTTGAGCCAGTTAGGCGCGAACAGCTGGCACACCGGGTCCATATCCGTAAGACAGCTAAAACGGTAGACCTAGAGTACACCGGACGTATACGAGCCGCACTGGATCGAGGAGTTATAACAACCGCAAGCAGTTACGAGCGGTTCCGATCGGCCGAAGGTGGTCCTATGAATCAGGAGATATTGGCTGATCGTGCAAGAGCAATAACTGACGCAAAGGCGGTTCTATAAATAGGCATACGATATCCTGAAAAAGGGTCTTCGCCCCTGCGCACAAAAGACCACCTTTATTTTTCTGCATCTTCTATTCTCGCATTTACTGCTTTCCTTAGGAGTAGTTCCTGTAATTTAGCATACTTGGAGTCTGTCTGCCCTACGTGCATCACTCCCCTGATCCTATACTTGGAGTCTGTCTGCCCTACGGGCATCACTCCCCTGTTTGTGTACTTTTTCCTTTTTCTATTCAATAGAAAGTCATCTTCGGCTCTTCCTGCCGATCAGATCACAAGTTGTTTGGCCATTCGGCTCGTTTCTTAGTCGAATTCTGAGCTTCCCCTCTTCGTTCGGCTCATCCTGCCGAAGCGAATTTACTGCGGAGGTTTTCGAACCCGGCTGATTGGATCCCTCATCGGCCTAATCGCTTAATCCTCTGTGGGCGCATACTTCGAGGGTCATAATCCGCAGCCGTCTCGCATCCCGACGATCTTTCCGAGGAGAATTATTGACCGGGTCAAGGGTCGGGACATTCAGCATGCAACAATTATGAATAAATTTGGATTCTTATTTCCATTCATATTGTGTATGTGTCCATGAATTGTCCGAAGAATTAATAAGATGATGACATACATTCTCAAGAGTTGAGAATTTGAGACATGTGTCATTGGTGGATAATTCCTAAATGCTCCCGATCAATGAATCATCACGGGGACGGTGATTGATCCGGCGAGATTAGTGCATAGGTCGCTTCCCTTTTTGGGTAGACGGGTCTCGAGTCGACAGTGTGGGGACACTAAAGCGAATATGCAGGTGGTTGTTAGAGAACAACGGTACCGAGCGTGACCAACGCGAGAAGTCACTTGGATGTCTACTCACTCGTCAGTGACTCACTCAATGTTGTAGTAGTGTGACTGGTCCTTTGAACTGCGGTGCCTCGGCTATTCACAATGAGGTTACTGTAGTTTGACTGTACATACACTTGGTCCCTAGCCATTCGGGTCCTTGCTGTGCATGTTGGCTACAGTAAGTTCATTGTAGGAATAAGGTGCACACTTAGATGGAATCTATCTCCATTGGTAGATAGGGGCGTTACTTCTATGTGATTTATGAGACCGAGTTTAGAAGACCTTAGCCAAGGCAGAGTTAATAGCAGAAAAGGGTTTCCGAAATTAGAAACTCGAGTCGAATAAATTTAACATATGACAGACGATGGGGTTTGACGAGTATTCCATGACCTTCGTCTAGTTGGGACTCTTGATAGAATGACTGTATCACACGGTAACTGCACCAAGAGGTTCAGTATTTCATTCTACTGGAATGCCACTACATGCTGCTAGACATCACTGGTGGATTGTGAGACTCATGAGAATTATCTAGACGATCGATAATTATCATTGGGCTGAGTTGGAATTGTTCCGATCCACTAAAAGGAGCTTCAGTGATATTGTTGATAGTGATCAAAATATATCTAACTACCAAATAGAATAGAACCTATAAGGTCACACACATAAGAGGTTGTGATTAATCGAATAGCTAGATCGTGATTATTGAATCGCTAGATGACCTAATTGTCAATATGTTGATAATTGGGCTAATTTGTAATTATTATAAATTAGTGGTATTAAAGTATAAATGTTACTTGAGAGGACTTACTAATAGTTAGTAAATTATAAGAGGACTTATGTGCAAATATTACATTATTAATTTGATATGATTCAATTATGATAAAGTTCAACTCGAATCAAATTAGGATTTGATCAATCTAACCAATTAAGGAATTGATAAATTTAAATCTAGATTTGTACTTATGTCAATATATTATTAAAAAGAGGATTATATTCCTCTATATATTATACGGGAATCTTTAGAAAATCCTAGCAGTCATCTTTCTTCTCTTCTCTCTTCCATCTTCTAGCAAAAAGACGTCCTTTGCAAGGGAGCTAGAATCTCGGTGAGGACATCGATCAAATCATCAACCTCGTGTAGATATCTATAGAGGCCGAACGTGTGTGCGGCTTCAAGAGAAGCCAATTCCACGACCATCAAATTGAGGTGAAGATCTATCCGCGTAAAAGGTAAAGATTCGATCTTATTTTTCTCCTTTAATCTTAAAGAACATGAGGGATCCTAATTGCGTAGTTTTTTTAGATTGGATCTCGAGAGTTTTCAAAATCAAATTTATTTGATTTCTTTTTCCGCTGCGTTTTTACCGTACGCAATTTTCTTACAATCCGTTCACAAAACTGACGGACGGATCTTCCAGAAATTCAAAATGTTCGCAAAGGGGTCGAAAGTGGCAATACGCAAAAGTCGCAAAACTCCCTATATTTTATGCACCGTTTTGCGTGATTTCGAACGTCGAGGTACGTAGGTGCGAAACACGCGTTGTGAGGGACCGGGTTAAAAATATTCAGCTTTGGAGGACCTTTATGCAAAACTACACTTATAAAAATAATAAAAAATAAAAATAAAAATCTATTTTCTTCTACAGAAAAGATAAAAAATTATATAAAAAGAAAGAAGATGATAAAATTGAACTGTTAGAATAAAATTACACTGTTATGAAAAATGTTTTTGCACTATTTTAAGTGAAAGTTGCACTCTTTGATACAGAAATTATACTTTTTAGGATGAAAGTTATACTCTTTAGACCAAAATTACACTATTTAGAATGAGAGTTACACTCTTTAGGCCAAAATTGTACTATTTCTTTTTCTTTTCTTCTTCTTTTTCCTTCCTCTCATCCTAATCGGCATCCTTTCCTCTTTCCTTCCCCTCCCTTCCTCTTCGCCCTCCCTTTCGCACGCGTGCTCTCCGTCCACCTCGACCGCGCCACCGACGTAGTCCGCGCCTGGTGGCGGCAGCGGCAGACGCTCCCGTTCTCGTTCCCGTTCCCGTCGCCGTTCGCGATCATGGCCTCCGTCTCAGTTACCTTATGCTGTTCCTCTGCGGTCAGCCTCCTGCGCTTCCGGGGCCCAGCGGAGGCGCCCAGGTGGTCTCACAGGGCCCTGTCCAGCAACGACTCATCGTAGTTTATCGGCAGCGCGTTGCGATGCCTCGGCAACTGCCTGGGTGGTGCTGGAGTCCATCGGTGGGGATGCGGAGGGGGCCGAGCAAGAGAGAGCGGGGAGGACGAGGGAAGGCAGGTGAAGAAGAAGAGGGTGAGCGCATTCGAGCCCGAAGCTCGATGGAGATAAACATGGAGCTAGAGAAGAAGAGGAGGCGGGGGCGGTTGTGGTCACCGCAAGTGAGCATAAGCTGCCATTGCTCTCACTGCTCTTCGTCTCCTTGACAAATAAATAAATAAATAAATAAGTAAATTAATTTGAAAATAGTGTGTCGCTTATTTTGAAATAAAGGATCCTTTATTTATTTTAATTGGAGGAGTGCCTGTGGGAATCCTTGTGGTTCTCGCACATGGCGTCGACACGCTAAAAGAAAGCCTCGGACTCCCGGCAAAAGTTTCGAGCACATTCGCTTGGGGAGCGTCGAATTAATTAGCAACGGGAACAAGAACGGGAGCGTTCACCGCTACTGCCACCGGCCGCGGACTGCATCGGCAGCGCAGAGAGGAAGGGAGGGAGAGGAAAGGGGAAACGATGATGATGAGGATGAGAGGAAAGAGGAGAAAGAAGAAGAAAAGAAAAAGAAATAGTGCAATTTTGATCTAAAAAGTGTAATTCTTCTTCTAAATAGTGCAATTTTGGCTTAAAGATTGTAACTCTCATTCTAAACAATGTATTTTCTATATCAAAGAGTGTAATTTTTATTGAAAATCGTACAAAAATTTTTTATAACAGTTTAATTTTATTTTAGCAGTGCAATTTCATCATATTCTTCTTTTTTATATAATTTTTGATTTTTTCTGTAGAAAAAAATATGTTTATTCTTATTTTTTTATTATTCTTATTTTTTCTCTTTCTAGTTTTTTTTTGTCACGAACTCTCTCTTACCCACTATCGACAACCACCGCGATGTTGTCGGAGGCGAGCTCGCCGCCTCCGACGATGTTGTGGGACGTCGCGGAGTTCCGCCGTGCGGTGGTGGAGGAGAGCCCGCGCCTCAACGTCGCCGTGCCCTAATGGAAAGAAGGGTTGCGGCGCGGCCTCAGCAGAGTCGGAGGCGAGGAAGGCGAGAAGTGCACTGACGAGGGCGAGGGCGTGAGAGCAGAGGTCCACCGCCTTCTTCGGAGAGAGAAAAAAAAAAGAACGAGAGAAAAAAAAGGAGAGAGAAAAAAGAATAAGAGTATTTTGGTCAGTTTGCTGAAAATTCGGACCGAATCTGAAAATCGAAAAATGTGGCCCAGTTTTGCAAAAACTCAAAAATTGTGTATTTTTTATGCAAATTGGCCATTATAATTAATAGATGTATTAATTATATTGAAATTAAGTTTGAGTACGGCTTAAAAAGTAATTAATTAGGGAAATGCATGAATTTCAAACACAATAGGGTTAAATTCAATTTTCAGCTTTAATTGAGGTTATTATTCATGCAGTGATATGTTTTATATTACTAAAGCAAAAATTAGTTATAAGCAACCAAGTTAATTTTAGAGAGTAGGTGTGATAATTAATGTGTACGTATTTGTTAGGTAGCCGAAAGTCCTGATCCTTGACCTGGTCAAAGATCTCCCTCGAAAAACGCGCAGGGATACGGAACGGCTGCGATTAGTGACCCTCGAAGTTTGCGCCCTTCGATTGGATCAAACGATTCGGCTGATGAGGGATCGGATCAGCCAAGTTCGAAAACCTAGGCGATGCTTTCAGCGGTCTTCTTGTCCGCGACTGTCTTTCCTTTGATGTCCACCATGTTAACCTGCGATGGAAACGGATTTTTGTTAATTTCCATGTTTTTATTTTCTTGGTTGGCAAATATGAGCCGACCCTCATTTATTTCTTTTTGAATCTGTCTTTTGAAAGCAGTACATTCATTTTGTTCTATGACTCCATGAATGGTGCCATTTACAATATCTTCTCCTTTTCAATTCCTCTCTTGGAGGTATAGTTTGACCCTCCTGTAACTGAATTCGCCCATCCTTTAGCAACCGATCAAAAATTAAATTGGTCTTCGACATATCAAATGAATACGTATATGCTGAAACTCGTGCTTTTGCCTCGCTTGATTTAGTAGGCTTTAACAAAGCACATTCATATGGCTGACGACTTTTTACCATTTTTGCCATGTATATTTCGGTTTCATCAGCCGAATCCTCTGTTTCTTCATATGTATTCGGCTCCTCATGAGGCGAAGATTCTTCAAGAAAAGAAATATTTTTCTCTTTTCCTTTGTTCCAATCTTTGTTTCAGCTCCACCTAGGCCGATCCTCGTTGTTTCTATTTCGGAATTGCTCATATTGAGCAACCCGAACTCCCAAATCAAATAGATTTGAAAAATATTTATCCTCGAAATGATCTTTTATTTTGAAGTGTAAACCGTTAAATGACATCTTGGCAAATTCTGATTCCGGCATCCTTACAAACAACGGCTCCTGGCCGTTTTGAATCGGTTTAAGTACTCTTCAACCGATTCTCCTGTTCTCTGTTTAAATTGAGTAAGATCAGCTACCGACAATTCTGGTTCTGATATGTAAAATTGTTCATGAAACTTTCTTTCTAATTCGTCCCAATCTCGGACTGAATTAGCCGGTAGACTCGTATACCAAGCGAAAGCTGTCTTGGTTAACGAGGTGTTAAATAATCTCAATTTTAAAAATAGATCCGCAGCGGCTTCTTGGCACTGTGCCGTAAACCGTGCAACATGTTCGACCGTGTTTTCGGTCTCATCACCAAAAAATTTGTCAAAGTTCGTCATTTTTCAATTTGCTGGATAATGGTGCTCTACGTCTATAGTAGCAGGGTATGGGGTTCTAAAAATAGGCCGCATTGCCAGCCTTGCGTCTACTCCGAAAGTATTTCGAATGGCTTCTTCAATTTGTGCATAAATTTCAGTATTGTTCCCTTATAAAGGAACTGGTATTGGTGCCTGTGCCGGATTTGGTGCTTGTGGCAGTCCGAAGTTCTGTACCACATGGTTAACCCCTTGTATATTCGGGGCCTGCCCACCGGCTCTAGCCCCTGTATTTTGGGGCTGATATACTGCCACTGGCAGAGAAGGTGGTAATCCCCATGTTATCTCTGGTTGCTGACCGACGTTAACAATAGCCGGTCTACACGCCGCCTGAAATGGTGCTCCCTGGTATTGAGGCTGGCCATTTACTGGTGTTACAGGATTTTGTAACACTGGTGTCACCACAGGCCCTTGTAAGCCTGTTACTGGTTGCTCGTTATGAGTCAATAATTGTCTTATTCGGGCAATATTTTCGTTGGAAGCCGTGATTGCGGCCAACATTGCATCTAGCCGTGCAGTGCTTCTATGACTATTTTAGTCCAGTACTTGTAGGACCCGTGTCATTTGCCCAAGCGCTTGAACCAAACTAGGCTCTTGTTGGTCTGATTGACCACTAGTCTCACCTTCAACAGGTAAGACTGCTTGGTGTTCTCCAGCATTATCTGAATTGCTGGGTTGTTGATCGCTCCCGGAACTTCTAGGAATGACTCTATTGCGCAAATTCATGGCGTTATCATCAGCCATTATTTTAATAAAAAAATAAATTTACTTTATGTGTGTCCCACCGGGCGTGCCAAAAATTGTTAGGTAGCCGAAAGTCCTGATTCTTAACCTAGTCAAAGATCTCCCTTGGAAAACACGCAGGGATGCGTAACGACTGCGATTAGTGACCCTCGAAGTTTGCGCTCTTCGATTGGATCAAGCGATTCGGCCGATGAGGGATCGGATCAACCGAGTTCGAAAACCTCTACTGTAGAATTGGTTCGGCTGGATGAGCCGAATGTACGGACTGCTCAAAACATGAGTCGGCAAAAAAGCCGAATAGAAGAAATACACAATAATTGCTCGGCCTAAAAAGTCGAAAGCCTTTAGATGTATTGAAATTAGCTCGTGGAAGAAATACAAAGGTCGAGTGTGCCTGAGGGTATACAGACTCGGTTGATCTATCTAAGGTTCTACTCCTAGAGAAAAACAGTAAATGCAGGAAAGTAAAAAATTACAAGTAAACTACTCTTAGAAAATGCAAGAAAATTACAGAGAAAATAAGGGTGGTTTTCTGTTCTTGGGGAAAAGACCTCTTTTCAGGACGTTATTGGCCTATTTATAGATTGCCCCTATTGATCAGTTATCCCCTATTCTTGATCGGCCACTATTCTTATTTTCTCGGGTCACTTTCAGCCGATTGGAACCGTTTGGAACTGCTTGCGGTTACTGTAACTTCCCTTGATTTGCGCTGATGCTCCCGGTGCACAGTAAAATTACTATCCTTAATCAATAAAGCTGAGCGGAGTACTGACGTACCACATGTCTGCGCCTTTTGGCCCAACAGTATCATAAATATAAAGCTAGGCTAGAATACTATTGATAGCAAAAGATTTTTTTTGCTATCAAGTTTTTAACCATTCGATGAGAAATTGTAGGGTTAAAATGATATTAGTCTCTTAGAGTTGAGTGGTCCCCCTAGGGTTGAGTGATCTCCACTGGGTTATAATATTTAATCCAATGGTTAGAAATGATCAAAAGAATTGATCCAAAAGCTAAAACTTGATAGCAAAATAAGGCTTTTTGCTATTAATAGTATTCTAACCCAACTCTCATAAATAAATTAGAAATGGCAAGCACTACAAGACAAATGGAAGTTATTCAACTTACAATAAATTTGTGTAAATGAAACAAAATTTATTAACAAATATAATATATTCTACATTTAATATATGTAAGATTAAAATGTATAGAATTTATCTCAATAATTATCCATTTTAATTTGGCAATCTAATATTGAAAATTTTTTATTTTGGAATCTAACGTTGTAATTTTTTTTATTTGAGTTAGTCTAATTATCACACTTTAAATTCAAATTTTGAATGTGTCATTTTTCTTTACATACTTAATTAATATATTTTATTATGTAATTCATACATTTATAAATTTATCAAAATCAACATTTGGATTAAATTTTGTATGAAAAGAAACTACTAAATTAATTTCTTAAATCAAACAAATTAAAAAATTAGTTACTAAAATCAAAATTTGTAAATGCTTAATAGTCAAATCAAAATAGCCTACAAGTTATACATTTTAGATTTATATATCTCATTTTGATAAAATGTACATGTTTAATTGTTGGATCATCATCATTAGTCAACACACGTACGATGTTAGTTGTATCATCATCATACTCAATATAAGTTACATTATTTTATCTAGTTCCTTATATCCAAACATTAATTTTTTACCCGAGAATAGTAATTCTCGGTTTTCCCTACCAACACCTTCATTTTCTATATAAAACTACCTAAATTGTTCTTATTCCCAAGAACAACTCAATTTTCATCCAAACACTAATTTTCTTATCCCCATACTTGTACCTATCCATGTAATAGCTAGTTCTTTCTTATAATTGAACCAAACGGTATCTTAGCAGAATACAAATATTTTCTACTATAAACATGAATTTACTTATTTTCTCTCTGAGTCCATTTATGTTATGCTCATGTGGTGTATTCAAAATTGCCACAGGATGCAAATTGAAAGATTTTAGAGAATAACGATTGTTTTATATAATCTTAATATAGTACAAGAGCACAAGATTCTGAGTTCGAGTTCTGTTGACTGTTAGGTTATTAGAATTTTAGTTTTCTTTCATTTATTTTAAATATACGTTTTGGGTCTATAAAAATGTTCCGAGCTTATCAAAATATCCTGAGTTCAGATATAAAAAAAAGTATTGAATATAAATATAAAAAATACTGTTCTTGAGTTTGAAATTTGCTAGACTCTTAGCGTTATTAATTTTCTTTCATTTAATTTAAATATACGTTTTGAGCCTATCAAAATATTTTGAGTTTAGATATGAGAAAAAGTGATAAATGTAAATATAAAAAATGCTGTTCTCTATGCTGATCTTGATCAGTCCTCTTCTCCTATGAATCCTTTCTATCTTTGATTTTATTGATTTTTGGTTAAACTTCAAATACCCCCTATGGTTTTACACTTTTTCACTTTAATACTATGTGGTTTAAAATATATCAAGTTAGCCCTTATGGTTTCGTACTTTCTCACTTTAGTACCCTATGATTTAAAATGTATCAAGTTAGTATCCTTTAGTTTCATTTTTCTCTTTTTATTAACCATTTCACTAATTTTTTTCATTAAATCAGTAACAAAGTTAAAACTAAAGGGTACTAAAGTGAATATTTGATAAACCTAGGTATGATATTTGAAATTTTTTGTATATAAGTTAACGAAATATTAACGGACGAAAAAAAATCAAGGACAAAGTTAAAACTAAAGAGTACTAAAGTAAATATTCGATAAACTTAGATAGGGTATATGAAGTTTTTTGTATATGATTTAACGAAATATTAATAAAAGAGCCGACAAAAAGAGAAAAATGAAACTATAGGGTACTAAATTGATGCACTTTAAAGTATACATGATATTAAAGTGAGAAAGTACGAAATCACATGTTACTAAATTGATGCACTTTAAACCACAGAATACTAAAATGAAAAACTGCGAAACTATAGGGGTGGTATTTGAAGTTTTCTCTTGATTTTTTGAACCCCAGCACTTTCCAACAAAGTGTCATCAATCGGAGCTAGGATTTGTAGCAGTGATTCTTATACGATGTGAAGGTTCGCGATTGGGATGCTGAGGAATGAAGGAACAAACATTAGCTTGGTAACAGCTATTTTCCTATGTTTTTTGTTTTGTTTTGCTCTGTTCTCTATTAGTTTCCTTTAATTTTTTTGTATTTATGTGCTTTGATGCAGTGAACTTGATTTGTTTCTTATGTTGATAGTTACGTGATGCAATGAACTTGATTTGTTTCTCATTTTGCTTTAATATTTTCTTCTTTACCGATTATTTTGTCTACGTTTGGACCACCGCTAGTGTTCCTATCAGTCTTACTGTTTGAAAATTTCGATATTGTTCTTTATGTTTCTTCTCTAAAAATATTGTAATCAAGCTCTGCGTTTGTGAACTTGTTATGACAAACGCACAAACGGAAACGAAAATGACGAACATAAAATAATCAAAGCATAAGAAGAAATAAAAACGAACATACAGATTTACGTGAAAAACTCTTTAAAGAAAAAAAACTACGAGCGAAGGAGAAGAGAACTTCACTATTGAAAAAGAGAAGATACAATGTTCGAGTACTACCAACCACGATCTATTGCCTCTAGGGCAAAAACGAAAAGGAAACTCTTAACGGGCTCGGGCCTCCGCTACCCACCATAGATATTTATTTTTTCTTCACAATTTCATTTTCCAATTTGGTCGCACTGTGAAACTGTCGACGAATCAAAATTCCGAACTAAAATGGATTATCAATTTCGAATCACATCTAGCATAACTAAATATACGCCAATTGGTATTTACTCACAAAAAAAAAAAAGGCGTGACAAAGGCTAGAGCATTTGAATATGGATTGAAAGAGAAGAAGTTTAGTATTTATGATTAATATATACATATTATATATATAGGGTCCGGTTACTATACTATTATGAGTACGATCACTCTCGTTCTCATAAATCGTTTTCGTTGATAGAGCTTCCGAATCGACGATCCATATCGTTAAACGTTATTTACAGTATTTAAACCTCATAGAAATCAAATTTTATAATTTTTCGACATCATTTACCTTACGATCAAGAGGTCACAAATTTGATAATTTTTAATGGCCGGTATGAAATACTTGCTAGTTTAACGGTATTAAAGAATCGAAATTTATTAAATTTTTGATAGAAAATTCTATTCACTACCTAGATAAAGATCAATAATTCCGATCTTGAATTGAAGGATCTGATCATCCTTTTTTAGGACGTCGTTCGATTTTGACCGTTCATTTTATACTCGCTTGATGGACTTTATTATGATTTCGAAAATTTACGAAATTTATTTTTTAGAAATTTCAAATACTCTAAACCATATTTAACGGAGTGGATCGTCGATTCGGAAGCTCTATCATCGAAAACAACTTATGAGTACTAGGGCTCCAATACTCATAATAGTATGGTAGCCACGACTTCGTATTAGATAGATCTCACAAAATGAAAAGTTTAGAATTAACTCTGATACATCTGGGCTCTGATAATCTACTCACGTGCATAAGAAATATGAGAGATACGTAGAATTAAGAAATGAAGTAGAAGATAGAGATTTAATCTATTAAATATCGTAGGTGAATATCAAATTTCTGACATACCTCATAGAATGAAAGGGGTTTGGAGTTGGTTTTAATAATATGTTACCCAAAAAGATCGATTTTGTAGAAAACAGATTCCGAAATATATATTAATACTTACTATGTATCAAACATAAAATGAAAAATTAGTATATACTGTCTAGTAATCAACAGATGCATGCATGTTAAGAATGACAAATCAAATCATCCTAGTTTCATTTTAGTCCTTAAAATTAGAATTGTTGCACTAAGTGGTTCAAACTTTGAAATTTTCAAATTTTAAATTCTTTGGCAAGTCATTGTTTATAAGTATGTTAATTAATCACTATTTCTAACAATAATAATAGAAAATTATTATGTATACTATTAAAAAACTAATTATGCAAATCGAAAGGACATTTGATACATATGTACATATTAATGATTGCGTACGGAGGATGAAGACATAGCAAATCAGGCTAGATTTTTGCCTCTTTATTAAACAATGAAGGTTGGTGATAGGACGCTTTGTGACATTGCAGAAGCTTTGGTCCCTTGTGATGTGTTTGATTTTAGTTATTCTGTCAGCATTACTTACAATTTTATTAGACTTAGGGTACGTTTGGTTCGCACTATGAAAAATTATTAGGAGTAAAAAGATATTCGATAATCTTATTCCTATTCATTCTATTATTAAGATATTCGAAAATATTATCGAACAAGGATGAGTATCTTGTTTTATTGACAATAGATTATTTTACGTGTTATGTCGGAATAACCCGTGATGCTATATAACTGCTAGAACCTAACGTGCCCTTAGCGCAAACAAATTAAAATTTAGAGATCAAATGATTGACCTAGAGCGTGCAAAAACTAAAAATTTTCCGGACAAAGAAAATATAAAAAAACACGTTAGATTTTGCAAGAGATACTTGAACTGTTATGGTGTATAGAAATCTCCAGAAAAAATAAAATAGAAAAAATAAGAGAAAAAAAAGAAAAATAAATAAAATCTGGTATGTTTTGATGCTGGCTAAACTAAAGCACCGCACATTCGCCTAGCTCCAATTAATTAAGAAGATTCTAGCTTCATTAATTAAGGTAGCACAACCTCTATATTTATAGCTAATTTTATAAGAGTCCTGCTGCAACTAGAATTCACCTCATTCAACTTTTGAACTACCAAACCTGATAATCAGATAAATTAAATAATCTAATTGTAATATAATAATTGTTAACATTATCTCTAATATCACTACAACAAAAACGGTCTATAGTGACACTTTTAAATGTAGGTACATGTCAAAAAAGTGCTGCTAGCTAAAATTACCGACACTTTTAAAAAGTGTTGCTATATGTGGGGTCGCTAGGTATATAGTGACAGTTAAAGAGTGTCGCTATAACCTAAAAGAGTGCTGCTAATTTACCAATAACTTATTTAAGCATTTAGCAACCGCCGAAACTCTATCTCGTTGGCTACGGTGGCGGAGGAGGATGACAGGAATGGCTCTTCGTCTAGAATTTCAATAGATTGAGTGAAGAGAGAAGAAAATATGGTAATTGATTTTTCTTTTTTTTTCCTTTTCTGTTTGTAATCGGGCCAAATGGATTGGGTGTGGTGGGTTGAGTAGAGTAATTTTTTATTTTTAGTTGAATTGGGCTTTATATTTAGACATTAGTAGATGTTTTTTTAAGTTTTAGCATAAATGGGACACTTACTCAAAAGTGTCCCAAACATGTGTCCCTATAATCTAATTCTGTTGTAGTGTATGAACTCTAAAGCTGCGTTTGATTTGGGTATAAGTAAGAACTTAAGTACTCGGATCCGAACCCGACCCGAAGTTAAATGGGTAAGGTATATGTATTTTTTTCTAATCATTTCTTTTTAGGGTACGGGTACAGTATATCAATTGCCCAGACTTGACGCGGTCCATGGAGACCTTTAATTGTAACATGAAAAATAAGAATTATAATTTAAAATAAAATTATTTTATCTAATTCCAAACACTACAACAAAATTAGGTTATGGGGACACATATTTGGGATACTTTTGTCTAAGTGTCCCATTTATGTCAAAATTTAAAAAAACATCTATTAATGCCTAAATATAAAGCCGAATCCAACAAAAAATAAAATGTTACTATACTCAACCCACCCAACCTAGCCCACTTGGCCCGATTCCAAATGAAAAAGAAAAAAAAAATCGATTACCATCTCCTCTTCTCTCCTCACTCAATCCACTGAAATTCTAGACGAAGGGCCCTTCCCTCTCGTCCTCCTCCGCCACCGCAGCCAACGAGGTAGAGTTTCGGCGGTTGCTAGATGCTTAAATAAGTGTTGCTAAATTAGTAGCACTTGTTTAGGTTATAGCGACACTCTTTAACTGTCAGTATATACCTAGCGACCCCACATATTGCAACACTTTTTAAAAGTGTCGGTAATTTAACCAGCAGCACTTTTTTTGACCTATACCGACATTTAAAAGTGTCGCTATAGACCGTTTTTGTTGTAGTGAAATATTAACACTAATTTTGTGTTTGGATGAAAATTGGATTGCTCATGAGAATATGTTTGAATGGTTAGATTGTAAAAAGGTGAATAAGAGTTATAATTTTTAAAATAAAATTATTTTATCTAATTAATTAATATCAAAATATTAAATTAAAATAATTCAATAAATTAATAAATTGATTAGCTATGAATATTATAATAAATTAATAAATTAATAAATATAAATATTAGTTAATTAATTAGTTATTTAATACATTTATTAATTAAATAATTAATTATAAAAATAACTTAAGTTTTTAATTAGTTAGTAAATTATCTTAGTTAGATATTAGTAAATTATCTTAGTTAGATAATTAGTTAAAAATTAATTAGATTGATTAATAATTTAATATCATAATTAAAATTCGATTAGATTTTAATTAATCTTGTTCTTACTTGGGAACAAGCTTGTTGTAGAGAGAAGGTGGAATAGCTGTTTTAAGTTTATATTGGGTATATCAGCTCACTACAACAAAAATGGTTTATAGCGACACTTTTAAATGTCGGTATAGGTCAAAAAAGTGCTGCTGGCTAAATTTACCGACACTTTTGAAAAGTGTTGCTATATGTGGGGTCGCTAGATATATAGTGACAGTTAAAGAGTGTTGCTATAATCTAAAAGACTGCTGCTAATTTACTAACATTTATTTAAGCATCTAGCAACCGCCGGAACTCTACCTCGTTGGCTGCGGTGGCGGAGGAGGACGAGAGGAAATTATCTTCGTCTAGTATTTCAGTCGATTGAGTGAGGGGAGAAGGAAAAATGATAATCGATTTTTCTTTTCTTTTTCTTTTCTTTTTCTTTTCTGTTTGTAATCGGGCCGAATGGGCTAAGTGGAGTGGGTTGAGTAGAGTACCCTTTTGTTTTTAGTTGGATTGGACTTTATATTTAGGCATTAGTAGGATTTTTTTAAGTTTTGGCATAAATGTGACACTTATACAAAAGTGTCCCAAATATGTGTCGCTATAACCTAATTCTGTTGCAGTGGCTTATTCCATGGATAGGTGGACTACTGTTCTCGTGGGGAGGGGGAGGGGCATAGCTTTTGCGAACGAAGGGATGAACAAGTGCTTATTTTTCCCTCGTTTTCGAACAAAAACACAATCTAAAAATTTTATTCTTACTATTAGATATGTCTTGAATTCTGGAACAATAAAGTTTTTTAATCCTATTTTGTTTTGATTTTTCCATTAAAATATATTTAACTTAGTGAGATTATTTCTAGTTTTAGTGAATTTATATTTCTAGTTGTATTAGAATTCGACCACTATTATAAATATATTTTTTATTCTGTAAAATTAGCGTAGCGATATATTTTTTGGGACTAGAATTTTATGTGAGATCTTTACTGCGTCTTTGCCTGTGGACATAGGCAAGTGGTTGAACCACGTAAATATTTGTGTGCTTTATTTTTCTTCTCTCTTTCTCGATTCATTTTTGATATTTTGACACCCAATGAATTAGATCATTTATGTTTTGTTAGAACAAATTTGTATCGGAGCAAATCTGGTATCAATGTAAGTGGCAGATTTCTAACATTTACAATGCTTCATTTTACAATATTTAGCTAAAAATTTTATTATATTGAATAGAATGATAAATAATATAGTAGAAAAAAGAGTTATAAAAAAATGCCACATTACTGTAGGGTGCGTTTGGTTCGCATTATGAAAGATTACTAGGAATAAAAGATATCCGAGAATCTTAATCCTATTCATCCTATTACTAAGAATGTAAAATTCTTGTGTTTGGTTCGCACGGTAATATTAATTAGCCATGTTATTTAATATTACAAAAAATATACAATTAATTTATTTATTTATTTAATTAATTTTAGATAAATTTACCAAAAGTTTCAACATCTTTTTAGAAAAAAATGAGAGAGAGTATAAGTTAGAGAGAGAGCATAATTAAAAAAATAGAAAGAAAAATATAGTCGAAACTAGAGGGAGTGAAAGAGTTGAAATTTTAGAAAGAGAGAGAGAGAGAAAGCTTAGTTTAGAGAGAAAAAAAAAGTTAAATTTTAGAGAGAAAAATAAGTTTAGAGAGAGATATAAGGTTAGAGTGTAAAAAAAAATAATATCAATTAGCCGGCGGGTAAGAAGAAAGAAATAGATTAGACATATTATGATTACCCCAATCCATTAATATGAGAATACCTACCCTCCCTCAAGGGAATGAGATTAGTACTTTGGGGTGAGTCTTATTTCCAAGTGAATCAAATATTACCAACTAGATTACTTAGTGCGTTTAGCCAAACACCGTCATATTTTTTTATTCCCATTGGATTACTAGAAATCTTTAAAAAATAGCGCGAACCAAACGCACCCTAAATGGAAATTATGAAATAGTGTAAACAGCAAACCATTTTGCTATAAATCTTTTTGGGAAAAATGTATTACATGGACACCCCTCAACTTTTTATAGGCCACTATTAAATGGCCCTTGAATTATAATTTTTCTATTGAAACCTTCTTAACTTTTGAATTTTTTAAAAATTGAGTGATTTAATTTAATCAAAATTAGAGAGTTTGCCAAATTTATTGATAATTTCATTAAATTAATAATTAAACACTTAAGCCTCGTTTGCTATCCTGGTCATTTTTGTAATATTCTATATAATTTATAATTTATACACCGTGGAAAAGCTTTCTTCTTATTATCATTGTTAGTTGATTTGCAATTTAATTAGTCTAAGTGAAGAATATATGGCATCTTCCTTAAAAGAAATTCCAAAAGTAAATTTTTTTAAAAAAAATTATTTTAATTGTCAAACTAATATCTTGAGCGAAAAAAAGTATAAGAAATTCATCATCTCCTATTACACTATTTTATGTAGGGGTTCTATTTAAACAAGCAAAAAAAAAAAAGCACCGATGACCAAATTTAATTAGTATCATATTTAAATAAAATACTAATTTCTAGATGAAATTTAGTAGATATAAGTCGTCAAATTCACTTTCTATAAAGATTAATTTATATTAATAAAAAATAAAATCAGTTAAGTTAATTTTAAGATGTTGGATTTTAATAAGATTTGATCCAAAAAATTTAGCCGATTTAATTAAAGTCGGACTGTTCACCGATTCGATAATTGAATCGTCCATTCAAACGGTTCACAATACATTTTGTGATTTATCAGATTCAAATGTTTGAACTGAATTGCCATATAGGCCGGGTCATAGTCAAAATTAGGAAATCTACTCCGTAATACTTATACCACATCATTAACAACCAGCTAATTAATCATATCTCTCTACTCGAGGGAAACATACAATAAAAATAATTTTCTAATTGTCATGGAACGGTTGAATCCAAAAATAATAATTTAATTAATTAGAGACGAGACATCAGCACTATAATTGATGCATTCTAAATATTTTCAGACTCAGTTTGATATTGAGGCTTAACGCTATTAGATAAAAAATAAAGTTGAGGTAAAAGTATACAGAAATATATACTTTTGCGTTCTTCAGTGGGGCCATAGAAAATATATTGTAACGAACTCATCGCTATAATATTATGTAGAAACATAAATAGAATATTTTTTTTTTTTTTCACCGTGTCAAAATTTGTTTCAACAAGTGAAAAATTATGTAATTTCCTGTTTCTAATATGTGTTTTTTTTTTTAAGAACTCTTTCTCTCACGTTAGATAGGATCAACTATGCTGAGGCCACAAGGAGACTGGAAGAGGAAGAAGGCTGTGAAGCGAGTGGCGTGGGCAGACGAAGTCGGCAGAGAGTTATTGGCTTGCAAGGATCTCATTAATGGTGAAGAGTCAACTTCACCTGAGGATGGAAGTCCCACGGCTCGAGACGCAAAATTAGGAGTTACTGCAGAGCTACACAGAGGAAACGGGGTAGGTGCAGCAGATTCACCAGGGGATTCTTGGACGACTTGTGTTAAGAGGGTGGGTGGGAGGTCAAAATCTGTCTTTACTGAGGCAAGATCCTTTAAAGAGGCGCTGCTGAGAGGTTCGGGACCACAAGCCTCCAAACCACCAACTAGAACACAACAGTCGACCACCTTCCGGAGCACGAGGTTCAACAAGGCTAGGGGGGGTGGTGGAAGGTGTTTCCGGTGTCTTGCTTCGGACCACTGGGCAGCTGACTGCCGTGATCCGATCAAGTGCATCAGGTGCCATAGGTCTGGGCACCGCGCCTCTTCCTGCAAGGAGAAAGCCGGATCAACAGGAAACAACATGAACAGGTTTCTGCAGAGGAGAGAACGCACACCGAGAGTGTACGTACCTTATACTCAAGAGTTTCTGCAAAGGAGGGATCAGCGCCGGAACGCCGTGCTGGCCGATGTGATCCAGCCGGCGAACTTAGGCCCTGACCCTACCACCACCATTGCCGANTACGTCATCCGAATCGGGCGCCGAACCCACAAAACGCGCGCCCCAAAATCACCCGCACGGAACCTTCTATGCGCTCCACATTCCGCGCCGTCAATCACCGCGGATCCGGCCACGGGCGTCCGTCCGATGAGGCGAGTCGCATGCGGACGATGCCGCACGGGAGGGAGACCGCGCGACACGTGGACGATGAGGTTTTTTCCCGCGCGGGCCCAAAACCGCGGGAACCCCCGTTCCCGGATGGCGCCCACAGTAGCGGGTTCAAAACCGCTAAACCGGAAACCGGTTCGGCGTACGGGCGCGGATGTGGGGTCCCCAGAAAACTGGGAGCCCTCGGGGACCGCGCCGCTTCTATGCGGGTTGATTGCACATTATGTCCCAGTTACCCTTTTATTATCATTTTTCTCGTTTTGGTCCTTTAACATTTTTTTTTTCTCTTCTTCTATATTAGTTGCGCTCGTTACCCTACAAAGTAATAAAATTATACGACTGTCCTTAAAATTAGAATAATTACTTATATATCCCTCAAAATTTCTGAAGTATCTTATATATTTCTGTCTTTTTTTGTTTCAAATATACCCCCAGTTTTTTTTTTTATTATTCAAAAATAATCTCGCTAGTATTACTTGTTAAATTATTTCGAATTNCTTTACTGAGGCAAGATCCTTTAAAGAGGCGCTGCTGAGAGGTTCGGGACCACAAGCCTCCAAACCACCAACTAGAACACAACAGTCGACCACCTTCCGGAGCACGAGGTTCAACAAGGCTAGGGGGGGTGGTGGAAGGTGTTTCCGGTGTCTTGCTTCGGACCACTGGGCAGCTGACTGCCGTGATCCGATCAAGTGCATCAGGTGCCATAGGTCTGGGCACCGCGCCTCTTCCTGCAAGGAGAAAGCCGGATCAACAGGAAACAACATGAACAGGTTTCTGCAGAGGAGAGAACGCACACCGAGAGTGTACGTACCTTATACTCAAGAGTTTCTGCAAAGGAGGGATCAGCGCCGGAACGCCGTGCTGGCCGATGTGATCCAGCCGGCGAACTTAGGCCCTGACCCTACCACCACCATTGCCGAAGCGCTCGCTCGAAGGTTTGGGGGCTATACCCAGGACTTCCCAGTATCCCGATTTCGGGAGCGGGACTTTGCTATTTTCCTCCCAGAATGGGTGTCAGCGGAGGTGATTGCCAGAAGGGAAATACTCACCTTGGAGGGTTTTTGGCTGCGATGCTTCGCCTGGGGCCCTTACCGAGACGCGCGGCCACACCGTCTGGCCTACCGGGCTTGGATCAGGCTGATTAACCTACCGTTCGAGTGCTGGACTGTTCCTCGGGTGGCGGCGATAGTGTGCGGGTTCGGTAGATTCGTCAAGGCCGACGAGGTGACGAAAGCGATGACGGACCTCCGGGCTTTCCGATGCCAGATTATCCTGGATACTCTGACCGACATCCCGCAGAATCTGGCGATCATTCTCGGTGAGGAACGCTTTCCGGTGATGGTTCATCTTGAAAGCTGGGAGCGGGCCGTCGACGAAGCTCGCGGCGACCCACCACCAGGCCCACCACCAGAGGGGAACGGTGATGGGAACCATCAGGGAGAGGGGGATCGGGCAGACGATCAGGCCAACAACGACCAAGAGATGAATGAGGAAGTTGCAGGGGAGGACGAAGGCGAGATTGACGACGCGGGACCAGAGCTGGTGCAGAGAAGCCGAACATCAGGGGGACCGGAAGAGCCGACTCCGATGTGTACCCGGACGCTTCGACGCTCCTCATCTGGGCTGGGGGGACGGGCAGAGATGAGCGAGTGCCGGAGGGGGCGGGCGGAGATGGATCTGGCCGGACCAGAGCCGGCACCGAGACGCCGAACGGCTGGTGGACTGACGCGACGCTCCTCGCCTGGCCTGTATGGGCGGACGGCGACGATCGAACACCGGCAAGGGCGGGCGGGGACTGTCAACGCCGGAGCTGAGACTATGCCGAGGCGCCGATCTCCAGGTGGACCAGAGGAGGCGCCACCGCTGGGTACCCGACAGGGGCGGTCGGAGCTTGGGAATGGAAGAGCTGTCACTGCGCCGCGCCGTCGACCGTCCGGCAGACGTGAGGAACCGCACACGATGCGCTCTCAGCGTAGCGGGCGCAGCACTCTTAGGATGCCTGGGCGTGTGGGGACGGGCTATCACCGCCGGTCGCCTGCGAACAAGCAAAGCGTGTCGCCTGATGCTCCTTTTTGGCCGCAGCGCCACCCTCAGCGCTCCCTGCAATGCTCCCCGACTGCTCGGCGGCCGCCGGTGAGGGCGCTAGGGTGGGTGAAGGCTGGCCGGACCGCGGGTCTCGCTTCGGGGCTGGTGAGCGCGTTGACCGAGGAGGGCCGGTGTAGGGCGCGTCATCCAAGGGCGCCGCCTGGGAGAGGGAGTGCGAAATCCGGCGCTNATATTTCTGTCTTTTTTTGTTTCAAATATACCCCCAGTTTTTTTTTTTATTATTCAAAAATAATCTCGCTAGTATTACTTGTTAAATTATTTCGAATTGAATTCGGATTAAATTTCTACCAGAGTTATAAAACGGTCAAAATACCTCTTTTGTTGTGGCGATAAAGGATATATATGTTTGAAAAGTTAAAAGGCAAAATATTTTTTCTGCTCTTAATTTAAGGATAAATAAAAAAAGTATATGACGATAGAATGATATATTTAAAAGGGCAATATAGTAATTTTACAGAAATTACGGCTAATCTTAATAATTCACTAATAGAATCTAAATTTAGAGCTATATTTGAAAGAATTTGAAACTTTAAAATATATTTTTTTATATTAACTTTTTAAGCAGGATAAATAAGAAAGTCTGAAATTTTGTAAAGACGTATAAATAATTGCCCATATAAATTTTAGTTATCAAATATATTTTTTGGTCATTGAAAGTTAATTTTTCTTCAACAAAATGAAGGTCTTATCTATGAATAAATATCCTTTTAAGTGTATTTAACATCACAGATCCTAAAAAATATTTTATTTAAAGACTATTTTTTAAAAGGATATAATAGTCATAACGGTAAAAATTCAATGATCAACTAGCGATAGCCAATCCGTAAGAACAAATTTGATAATACAAAATTTATTTTAGATGATTCAATAAGCAAATTTAGGAACCATTGTATTTAGTGTTAATTTCTAATTTTTATTAATTTTGAAGAAATAGGCTACAACAAACTTAAATAAAGTATTATTGTTTATATAAATTATAGTGGTTCAGTAGTTCTCAGTAAATCACACCGCTGGTTTTTTTTAAAATTTTTTAGAAACATTTGAGACTATTTTTGGCTCGACTGCAACTGGTCTTGTGTGCGCAAAGTAAAGACGGTGTTAAGGACAGCCATTAAAGTGAAAGAAAGAAGAATACTAATGATTAACAAGGAGCCGATTGTAATAAATAAAAAAATAAAGGACAAAAATGAAAAATGGAGTGAAGGCCCAAACAAAAGGAATGGTGTGCAATTATTAAAGTAAGGGTAAACTTCAAATACCAACCTCGTGGTTTTGCACTTTCTTATTTTAGTGCTATATGGTTTAAAGTGTATCATATTAGTACCATGTGGTTTCATTTTTATCTTTTCGTCAGCTTCTTCGTTAATATTTTGTTAAATTATATACAAAAAAATTTCAGATACCCCACCTAGATTTATCGAATATTCATTTTAGCATTCTTTAGTTTTAACTTTGTCACTGATTTAACGAAAAAATTAGTGAAATAGATAATAAAAAGATAAAAATAAAATTACAGCATGCTAAATTGATACAGCTTAAACTATAGGGTAGTAAAGTAAGAACGTATGAAACCACATGGGCTCTATTTAAAGTTTTTCCTTAAAATAACTCCTATGCGGATGGTCGCATAGCCCTCTCTCTCTCTCTCTTTCCTAAAAACGTGGCGATTCGGCCGCACTACTGCCTCCGTCCCTGCGTGTGGGAGCCACGCGCCGCCTTTCCGCATATCCCGCTCCTCCCAATCCCCAAATTCTCATACTTTTGAAAAAATGTATTAACATATAATTAGATCTCTAAATTTTATCAAATACTCTAATAAATTCATCTCCTCAAGTCAAAAAATTCATTGATCAATAAGAGTTTCAATCGCATATAATTTTGTAAAAAACTTAAGAATACAGAAAAAAATAATTTTGTTCTTCTGGTTTCGATAATTAAGCATAAGAAATGAATAATTTGGTGAATTTATTTTCTTTTTTGGGGTACATTACACTTTTGGTTTGTAATTTCTGACTTAAACTTTTTGAATTATTACGATTAATGCCCTACAATCTATTAATTTTTTTTGACAAAATATTGATGAATTACTTATAAAAGTGATGTAGCATTTTTATTACTGTTGTATCATTAATTACGATATTGCTATACAACTCATACATTCGTAATTCATTAATATTTAATTAAAAAAATGAGATTGTTGAATATTTATTGCAATAATCTGAAAATTCGAACCACAAATTACAGTAAACTAAAGTTCGAGTGCTAAATTAAAGTTTCACGGGCTGTATGGTTTGGGGACCAAAACTGTAATTTACCCTCCTTTTATTATTTTATATGCTTTAGAATACAAGAAATAGATTTTCTTTTCTATGCATTTTAAAATTTTACAAAATTATATACAAGATAAATAATTAAAATAATTATATAATTAATAATATTGGTTGGGAAGAACAAAATTATGAATAAATTAGTAAATTTTAGGACAGCTATTAATCATTTTTTGTTTTTGGTTGGCCTCTCCATATCTAAGGAGCTATTTGATTTCTAGAAAAAGTATGAAAAAAATATTTTCTAGAATTTTTTTTAGCTTTATGCTCATTTGTTTCCAAATTAGAGAAATTATTTTTTCAAAATTTTTTTGAAATCTTATGAAAGATTATTATTTTTCTTCAATTTTGTTTGAAAAATAGAATACTATTTTTTTTTGTAAAATCTAAATTTTCGTTAAAAATATTAATTTTTTAAGCCGCATTAATGAAAAACTTTTCTATTTTTCTGAATTTTTTTTTTTAAAAAAAAAACCATTGCCAAGAAACCAAACAGCTTGCGGTGCAAGGAACCGGCCATAAAGCAGCGTGGGGGGTAATTTGGTAAATTGGCAATCCGCAGCCCCCACTCGAAACCGGCTTTCCCACTCCCACGAAACCGGTGGCTACCCCCAGCAAAATCTACGGCTGCACCCTCACCCGCTATAAAGACCAACCTTCTGCCCTCCCATCCCCACAACATTTCCTTCCTCCCATTAATAATAATCACAAAAAAATCCCTCATCGACTGCTGCCATCCTCTCTTTCTCACTAGAATTAAATTCACCACTCAAACTAGCTTAGCTTAGCTTAGCTTAGCTTAGCTTAGCCCACACACATACAATCGAGAAGCTGCTGTGTTGTTTGGTGTTTGTTGTTATTGTTGTTGTTGGTGTGGAGATGCGGATGAGCTGCAACGGCTGCCGGGTGCTGCGCAAGGGCTGCAGCGAGGCCTGCAGCATCCGGCCCTGCCTGCAGTGGATCCGCAGCCCCGACTCGCAGGCCAACGCCACCGTCTTCCTCGCCAAGTTCTACGGCCGCGCCGGCCTCATCAACCTCCTCAACGCCGGCCCCGATCACCTCCGCCCCGGTACCCCTCCCTTTCCCTTCCCTTATTTTAATATATATATATAATATTATATATATATATATATATAAAAATTGAATTTCGATCGCAAATTAAAGTTTTTCATTGTGTATTTAAAATTTGTGCAGCGTATATTCCGGTCGCTGCTCGTACGAGGCCTGCGGCCGGATCCTGAACCCCGATATACGGGTCGGTCGGGCTGCTGTGGTCGGGGAGCTGGCAGCTGTGCCAGGAGGCCGTCAGGCGTGACTGAAGGGCGCGCGATCTCCTCCATCCCCGCTTCTGCTTCTGCTGCTGTGCCGCGGTTCCGCGCTCAGACCTGCACATCCGCCACGTCGACAAAGCAATGCGCCCGCCGCCGCCGATCTCCATCGGGTTGGTGTCCGGTCCGCGAACCGCGTTCAAGCGAGCCGGCGTCCGCAAAGCCGGCTCGTTGGCGGCGCTGGCCGAGCCGGCCGAGGAGCGGGAGAGCGACTCGGCCGAGGAGGAGACCGCCGGAGGCTCGCACGTCAGCAAGCCGAGCCGAGCGAGAGCCGAGCCGACGAGTGCGCCGACGCGGACGGGACGAGGAGGAGGAGGAGGAGGAGGAGGAGGAGGAGGTGGGCTCGACCTCACGCTCGGGCTCAGCCGCCGCTCCCGAGCGAGCCGAGTTGGCTCGGTCGAAAAACACGGAAACCACCATTCACCCCCCGACGCGTGTCCCGTCGAGCTCGGCCTCGGGCTCCCCGCCTAGCCGCCGCCGCCGCATCCATCCGACGGCTTACGTGGGGGGGGGAGAGAGCTACTACAGTAGTAGGAGGCGATCGGACGGCTGTGATTAACTCGGGAACAGTTTTGGCTCTTTGTTCTTTGTTTCAGGGGTGCGTACGTTTCATGTTTCTCTTTTTGGAAACACCCCCGTGAAAATAAACTCTTAGCTTTTTTTCTTTTTTTTTCTTTTTTTTCTCTCCCCTTTTTCCCTTTTTCTTTCACTCTTTATCTTTTTCCTAATTTTTTTTCCTTTTCTAGTTTTGGGTAATGAGAGCTGTACAGAGTCTGATATGTACCTCTTTTTCCTTGATACTCATATAAGATATAATCTTTTTTTTTTTCATTTCAATTTTTGTTGCTATATATTAGGCATTATTTATTGAAAAATATAGATATATATATAGTTCGGGTATGATGTTTGCAAAAATACTAAGTATCTGGTGCTTATAAATTTTTACTATGATGTTTGCAAAAATACTAAGTATCTGGTGCTTATAAATTTTTACTGTTAAATTTATATTTTTGTTTTCTTCGTAGGATGAACCAATATATAACCTTGCATTTTAATATTTTCTTTTATCCTCTATATGTAACCTTGCATCTTAATATTTTGTTTTATATATCCTCTATATATATATATATATATATATAGAGAGAGAGAGAGAGAGAGAGAGAGAGAGAGAGAGAGTATTAAGATGCAAGGTTACATATATGTTCACCCTAGGGAGATACTGCATGATGTTAATTACACGTGAGAGGTTCGTAAAGAAAATGGTTGTTGAAGTGAGTGAGAGAGAGAGAGAGAGAGAGAGAGAGAGAGAAGATAGAGAGATGCAAAAGTTTCTGGGCTTTGGCATTTTGTGCAGGTGCAATGAAAACTGCATGAGACAAGATGCGTTGGCACACATGCAAAAATCAGGAATAAATAGTGTAATAAATTATATATCTCCCAAATATTAATTTGAAGGGATATTAATTTATGTGAAAAAGGAAAAAATAATCAATATACACTCCTTTTTGGGTAAACAATAAATGGATTCCAAATTCAACGTAGGTACCATTCAGCTCGGTGTAGTTTGGAAAAGGAGAAAATGACAGTTCTATTTTGACTCAAAATATTTTAAAAATTATTTAATCTCGTTTTCCACGTCACTATTACATCTCTATGGCCATTAAAAGTCATAGGTATCGTTGAATTTTTTTGAAGGTAACATAAGTTTTAACTGTACTGAAAAACTAGTAATCAATTCCTCTTTGAATATAAATATTAAATATATTATTTTTTAATATTTTAAAACTTTTTGAAGAATAATATTTTTATTTTACATAATTTTTTTAACATGATATCAAAATACAAATTTCTAAGTTTAAATCTCACTAGACTCAAAATTAAGTCTCATTTAAATTATTTAATTTAAGTACATTTTTTGGGCTTGTTTTTCGTCTTTCTTTAATTTGATAGCTAAAGCTTTTGGAGAACACAATAATTTTATGTAAACTACCATAACTTCTCGAGGATTTGACCCTAAAAACAAGGGTTGTATTTGGATCAGTTCGGAGTAGTTAGATACTCCGATATATATCATTCAATTGTATTGAATATAAAATTATATAAATATCATTTTCTAATAGCTTAAATTTTTTGAAGAAAATGGTTGTTTCATATAACTAATTAATAAATTTTTATATATGCCGACTTGTGGCACACTGGATATGTTTCTAATTAGAAGAAAATAATTGGTTCTGGAAGTGGATTAAAATTTTGTTATAATTAAGGTAGGGATCTAATCAATATGAATAATAGTTCCAAATTGTATAGAAATAAAAATCATAATTCATGTCTAATATGTAAAAATATTTTTATTTATCAGTTTAAGATTTTGGATTGGTTGGAACTCTATTAAAATAATTAATACTAAAGTAGCCGCAAATTTTCTTGAGAAGGTACTTAGAAGAAGTGGAAAGAGAAACACTAGAAGAGGGTTCTCAATTATTAAAAACACCTTTATCAAGCAAAAATAATTTCACAAGGTACACAGCAGAGCATGTTAATTAATATATATCGTCCTATTTAGTTCAAGTCTACGTCTTGAATCTAATAAAAAATTTTGCGTCAATATTTATCATTTAATAGTATCAAATTTCATTTATTTAATAGTATCAAATTTAACTTGCAATAAATTTCTTGTTTGTGCATGTGTTGCTTGTGGTTCATCTGCGAGCGAACAGAAATGTTAAGACTATTAATTTCTTTCATTGTACGTAATCTTTCAGTATTAGAGTGTGTTCTCTAATTATCATTCATTTTGAGCTATAATTTTGATTCAATTCTTTGACTTGTAATTTGAAAATGTGTATAATGTATAATATGATATTTAGGATCTGTTTGGTTCACGCGCGGTTTGTACGTAACATCTAAGAGTGTACAAATTTCTAACAATCTCTCAACTCAAGTAGCATAATAGTTTAATAACTAACTTGTCATTTCATATATAAAATATATAATATTTTTGGAATATTATAAATTTTGAACCAAACAACCCCTTTAATTAATTTAGTCCGATAGTTGTGGGAGAATCATCCAATAAATAAAGAGAAATTCGCACACAGAGTACATGTTTTTTGTCTTCTAATTTTTTGTTTTTTTTATTAAGATAAGGATAGCACAGTATTAGCCCACAAATTAAGTTAATTGGAAACGTAACAGATTTGGACGAGTATTTTTTGACTTCTTCGTCTGTCGGTGGGGCTTAATATACAACTCCAATTGGTATTGATACATTACCAGCAACTTGATTTGAATCCTTTTGTTGCATTTATTGCACAATAATCCTCCGATCATTCTATTATGCTATGAACCGAATGCAGGGCGATGCTGACCGGATCACGTTGCTGACCAAGTCTGATGCTCCCTCGAGATCTAGATCGACTCCTAAATTGATCCTCGAATGCACCACTATATATTGACTCAAACGACTCGATTGAGGAAGTATCGGCTCAACCGGGTTCTTTCGCCAAATACTCACAGATGAACTTAAAAACTAGTTTGGTTGAAAGAACTGAGCTATTTATATTGATAGAAAAGTGCGAATACAGGACCTACATGGGATTAAAATCTACTCCTAGAAAAACTCTTAAAACCAAAGGGAAAGTTTGCTGTGTACTCTTGACTAGGCTTTTAAGTAAAAGAAAAGTTGTAGGCTATTGCTAAAAAGCTATAAATATGCTACAATTGAAAAAAAAAAAATTGAAATTGGTATGGTGTCTTGTGTGTGGGAAAGACCCCTATTGTAGATGCATGTGTTTTCTCTTATTTATAGTAGCACGCATTCCTGCCCGCGGTTATTGGGTGTTCTTATAGTGGAAGATTTTTCAGCCACATTCCTCCTCCTGCTTACTGGAGTACATGATACTCCCTCTTCACGTCTTTAACCGTTCCTGCCTAAACCTCGATCGCTGACATTTTAGGCTTTCCTTTATTAACTCCTTAAGCATCACGTGCCATCTTCTATTTTGTCCAGCTAAGCACATTCTTTTATCCAACGGTCGAAAACTTGATAGCACCAAGCACTTGATACTATCGATAGTATAGTAGCATAATTCATATATATATATATATATAGAGTGAGGCTATTATGCTATCGGAAGCACGGAGCCTTCCGTGCTTCCAGCTCGTTTTCGATGTTGCGACTTTCAAATCGTCGATCGGCTCCGTTAAATTTGATCTAGAGTATTTGAAGTACCTAGAAAATAAATTTTATGATTTTACGATATCATTTGCCTAGTGAACAAAGGGACTCAAAATCAACGGCTGAAAATAAAAATCTTACAAAATGTGATAATATGACATTAAAATTTTAAATCAAAGATATTGATCTTGTTTTATATAGTATAAAGAATTTTCTATCAAAATTTCACGTGATTTGGATATTTCTACACCGTTAAACTTGCAAACGGCTCACTACGGCCATTGAAATTTGTTGATTTTGAGCCCATTCGATCACTAGGCAAATGATATCGAAAAATAATAAAATTTATTTTCTAGGTACTCCAAATACTCTAGATCAAGTTTAACG
>NC_033625.1:12798409-12800723 GCF_001540865.1 Ananas comosus
ATATATATATATATATATATATATATATATATATATATATATTCAGCAATATTTTCATGAACATATATAATGGAAACATCCAATGGCCTTACTTATTAAGGCTTCATTTCACATTACTGATTTTTCTCTTTTTGTAAACACTCATTTTACATAATTTGATATATCAGTAGAAAGGCTTTTCTCTCATCTTTATGATTAGTTAGTTTGTAATATACTCAAACGAAGTGATGAATAACAACTTATTTCAAAATAGTCTTAATAAAAACTTTTAAGTTTCCTTTTTATTTTTTGCAAACAAATATCTTAATTAGATGTAAAAACTATGAGGAATTCACTGAAGATGATAATTTTTTCCACTAATCCAGGTCCTTGTAGCGATCCCCCGCCATGCGAAGTATTATATAATTATTAGTGAAATACCCGCGCGATGCTGCGGATATAAAAATATTTTTATAATAAATTTTACTTTTTTTAATATTTTTATATAGTTTTATAAGTCTAATTATTAATTAAATAAAAATTATATAAAAATAATTTAATCGGTAAATTTATTTAAATAAATGTCATTAAAATTGATATATGCGCAAAGTAATTTATACAACAATTTATTTTATAATTATTTATATGAAAATGATTTGAGATAAATCTATCCAAATAATTTTAAAAAAATCAATAAATAAAGAAAAAAATTAAAAAGACAATTGGTAATAAACATTAATATAATATACATCAGTAAATACACCTATATATATATTTTCTAAAATTTCTACTCCTAAAAAAATATTGTTATTTTTTAATTAACATCGATATTTTACCGTGATTAATTGCCATCTATCAGGTTTAAGATTTATTCAGCGCATTTTATTATCATATATATTAAATAAACATCAATTAATGCATAGAGTTTAGAGAATTCAAAATTTTTAAAAATTTTTTTTTGAAGTTAGAAATTTAAATAAATATTACATTAAATTTGAATTAAAAATGTTAA
The DNA here is from genome assembly GCF_001540865.1 of Ananas comosus. Classification (NCBI taxonomy): domain Eukaryota; kingdom Viridiplantae; phylum Streptophyta; class Magnoliopsida; order Poales; family Bromeliaceae; genus Ananas; species Ananas comosus. The sequence continues at coordinate 12,799,401 of NC_033625.1, forward strand.
AATTTGAAAGTATCAAAATTTTAATTTGATATTATAATATATATAATATACTATATAATATTATATTATATAAATATATATATATTTCTCTATCACAGCAAAGCGAAGAAAGGGGTTTTGGTGGGGCATGTCAACCCTCATGTCCCCAAACCCTCCTTTAAATAGAAGAAAAAATCTATAAAGATTAATATAATATTAATACATTTATATTTAAAAAATTAATTTTAATAATTTTAATAATATTATAAATTAATTAAATATTTAAATATATTTATTTTTTTATACAATAATCAGTTAAATAAATTGATTTTATAGCCCATTTTCTAATTGATGAGTCATATCAAATAGTTGATAATAAAAAAACTGACTTACTAATTGCAATAAACATTTAAGACAATTATATATATATAATATATATTCTATATATATATATAGACGTTGAGCTAAATAACCTCGTATGAGTAAACGGGTGCTTTTAACTATCGAGTTGTTTTCGATATCGCATGCGCAAATTGACGATCTGTCTCCATAAATATTGATCTACAACCATTTAAACAATAGAAATCCAAATTTCACGCACTTCGATATTGTTCTTATTATCCATCTAGTGAATCACAAAAAATGAATGGCTGAAATGAAATATTCTTAAAAAATGATATAGGAGTTCTGTAATCATAGATCAAGAGTCTATCTTGTTTTTAAGAGAAAACTCTCTTATCTTCACCATAAAATTACATCTAAACCCGTTGATCATTAAGCCAAATGGATGTCGAAAGCATGAAATTTATTTCTCAAACACTCACGCTGGTATAGATCATTCCAACAGGCCGATCATCAATTTGGAACATCTATCATCGAAAACAACTCGATAAGTAAACACCTCGTTACTATCGAGATATTTCAGCTCAACTCTATATAATATATAAGATCTATAATCTATACTATATGCTATAACTACTTATAAAAGCGTGAGTTAAAAGCGTGAGTTTGAATTTTTTGCCCTCTTTCCGCAAATACGCCTATTAATATACCGATCCAATAACACGACCTAATAAAACGATCAATGCAACGTTAGATGGCATAAATCACATTCGTCCCTATCAATTATTATTCTATTTTTTAAACTATCATAAATTATATTAATTTTTAGTCCACAGATCTAATCCAACGAACTGACCAGAATTACAAGTATCCGTGTCACTATTTTTACCTAAAATATGCCATCAAATAGACATAATCCGAAGTTTCACTTACTTATAATGCATCTACATATCTTTTAATACACCGCCGCCCCATAGTAAAAGAATCATTAATTTACTATAC
>NC_033625.1:12800748-12817991 GCF_001540865.1 Ananas comosus
TTTTTTACCTAAATTGCCCTCAAATAGTACGTATCAAATTTCACTTTTTATATGCATGTCATATCTTCTAATAACCGCCGCCCACATAATATCATATTTTATAACAAATAATATTCGCATTTCTAAATATTTTATTTCTTACACATAATATCCGCCACCTATATAATATCCAATCACATAATACCTTCCGCATATATAATATTTAATCATATTTTTTAAAAGGTGAATATATAAAAATTATCTCAATTTTATCTATTAATATTTGAAATATGAGATATTTTTTCAATAAAATATAATATATAAATTTACAATTTAAAAATTTAAATTTGTAGATAAATATGATTCACAAATTGATATTGATTTGAGATAATTATTAAAATAATTGTTGACATAGACAAACCTTTTTTTAGTGGAAAAAAATATTGCATTTTATTTGCGAGAATAGAAAAAAATTTATACTTATCCAAATTTTTGTCAACTGAAGGATATTTGCTGTAGAATATTTTTCACAAGCGCCCCATAAAATAATATTCCATACTTGTCAAAAAAATAAAAATCTCTACGCAACAAACATTGAAAATATTTTGTATCTACTATCTCTCACTACAACAAAAATGATCTATAGCGACACTTTTAAATATAGGTACATATCAAAAAAGTGCTGTTAGCTAAAATTACCGACACTTTTAAAAAGTGTTGCTATATGTCGGGTCGCTAGGTATATAGTGACAGTTAAAGAGTGTCGCTATAAGCTAAAAGAGTGCTGCTAATTTACCAATACTTATTTAAGCATTTAGCAACCGCCGAAACTCTATCTTGTTGGCTGCGGTGGCGGAGGAGAACGATAGGAAGGCTCTTCGTTTAGAATTTCAGTGGATTGAGTGAAGAGAGAAGAAAAGAAGATAATTGATTTTTCTTTTTTTTTTTCTTTTCTGTTTGTAATCGGGCCAAATGGACTGGGTGTGGTGGGTTGAGTAGAGTAATCTTTTATTTTTGGTTGTATTGGGCTTTATATTTAGGCATTAATAGATTTTTTTTTAAGTTTTAGCATAAATGGGACACTTACTCAAAAATGTCCCAAACATGTGTCCCTATAACCTAATTCTGTTGTAGTGTCTTAATTAGCTAATTAAAAAAAATTAGGTTTGAAAAATAAAACGATTTAAATAAGCTTATCAAATCAACTTTAAATTTTAAATTTAGTTCATAATTTCAAGTGTGAATTAATATTTTAATTTAAAATTTGAAATTAATTAAAATTTTAATATTTTGGGTATGTGAACAATATTTCAAATTGAAAATAATTAATTAACTTGAAAATATTTCAATTTTGAAAAATAGATGGGATGATAAATAAATTAATGTCTTTAATAATTATTTATATGAAAAAGGATTCAATTATTTTAATAATTTAAGTTTTATATAAATTAATATTATTTTTTAATTTAAAAATTTAATTATTTATTTTAAAATTGGATAACATTAACAAAATTTAAAAAAAATTATGATAATAATTTATACACCATAATTATTAATTTTAATATATAAATATAATTTATTTAATTATTTAGTTGATTGACGTGTTATACTATAATTATCGAAATTTTCACTTAAATTAGTATAATTGTCATTATAGGATTCTCAGATACACTAATTTAATATCATAGTGAGGTCGTAACAAATGATCCTTCCCGCGCGAACTGGTTCTTTTATAATTATATAAAATAATCTTGAATTTATTATGTAAAAAAAAAAATGTAATCATGAAATAAGTCAATAACTAGCATAGTTATAATTGGCACATTTAATGCATTACTGAACATATATAAATATATATAGAATTAGCTATATAAATTATAGTCAGAGTCGTACTATAGTGTTTATTTTCGATTTAGGCGTTAATCACGATCCCCTCGTTAAATATGATTATAGGTATCTAAATTCTTAGAAATTTTTAGTTTTTTCGATATAGTTTTACTTAGTAAATAATTATATAAAAAGGACGGAGAAATTGAATACTCTTTAAAATTTAGTATGATTTTAATTCAGATCAAGCATTTTATTAATCTATATATTTTAAAGTATTTTTTCCTATAAAAATTTGAAGAATTTTAGATTCTTCTACACTTAACTCCAATTCCCATAATACATTGAAATTACTTTTGAAATTTTTGATTATAAAGAAACTATTCTCTAAAATATAAAATTTTATTTTAGAAACTTTAAATACCTAGTCAGGTTTCAACAGATGTGATCGTTGATTTTGAACGAACTAAGATCGACAATGTCATAGTACGAGCTGGACTATAAATAATATACCTGTCTATATTATATATATATATATATATATGTATATTATATATATATATATAATATTTATATATATATAATACTATATATACTATTATAGAGAGAGAGAGAGAGAGAGAGAGAGCGTGTGTTCTAGTATTTCTGAAAGCACGGAGGTCCGTTTCAATTAGTTTCGATGTCGATTTCGAATCGCGATGCTCCGTATAGACTTATCTAGATATTTGAATATCTAGAAAATAATTTGCACATTTTTGTATCAAATTGCCTATGATCGAAGTGGCTAAAAATCACCGGCTGAAAAAGTAAGAACTACAAATATAGAATTGAATTAATTTTAGATCAAAGTATTGATCATTGTTTTATATGGTAAAAAGAATTTCTATCAATTTCATTGATTTGGAATATTTCTAACCGTTAACTTCATATGCTACACGGTCGTTAAATATGATTTTGAGTCACTTCGATCACTAAAGAAATGATTGAAAAATCAAATTTATTTTTAGGTATATACAAATATTATAAATAAATCTAACGGAGCCGATGTATTTAAAGTCGAACATCGAAAACAAGTAAGCACGAGGGTCGTGTTTTAAAGATAACACCTCTATATTACATATCAGAGAGAGAGGAAAGAGAGAGTTGAGCTAGAATACTATCGATAGCAAACTGGCTCCGTTGCCACCCATTTGTTTTCGATGATAAAGCCTCCAAATAGACGATTGGCACCGTTGAACATGATCTATACCACTTGAAGTATTTAGAAATCAAATTTCAAATCTTTTCAACATTATTTGCCTAATGATCAAAATGTTTCAAAATTTGTAATTTTAATGGTCGATATGAGACGTTTTTTCGTTTAATGGTGTAAAGATATCCAAATCAATTGAATTTTTATTAGAAAATTTTTTAAACTATTTAAAACAAGATCTATACTCTTGATCTTGATTACAAGACTCCTATCATCATTTTTAAAGAATATTCATTTTCAGCCGTTTATTTTTGTGTCAACTCGATGGATAAGAGAACAATATCGAAAATGTATGAAATTTGATTTCTAAACACTTCAAGTGGTATAGATCATGTTCAACAGTGCCGATCGTCGATTTAGAGGCTCCATCATCGAAAATAAATGGGTGGCAACACAACCCGTTTACTATCGATAGTATTATAGCTCAACTGTATATAGAGAGAGAGAGAGAGAGAGAGAGAGAGAGTTGGGTTGGAATACTATTGATAGCAAAAAAACCTTTTTTGCTATCAAGTTTTAAATCCTTGGATGAGAAATTATAGATTTAGGATGATATTAGTCTCTTAGGGTTGAGTGGTCCCCCTAGGGTTGAGTGGTCTCCACTAAGTTATAATATTTAATCCAGTAGTTAAAAATGATTAAAGGAGTTGATTCAAAGGTTAAAAACTTGATAGCAAAAAAAATCTTTTGCTATCAATAGTATTCTAGTCCAACTCTATATATATAATAGAAGAAAGGATTAGTCAACCACTCATCAAATAATGCATTTGAGAATTTTCTCTTAGTTGTAGAATGTTAAGTTCTCAACTAAATAGAACAAACAAATTATAGAGTTACATGAATCCACTTGCTTTCTATTAACTGGATATGTAATTAGGGCTAGACCAAGTAATTTGGTTAAGTGTATTAGCTATTTATTATTGGCTAAAATAGGTCCAATATTTGTTCTATGATAATAGGTGCACAAAATTAATAAATCGAGTTGGATGAGTCTAATTAGTTGAGTTGGGCCACAGTCCATAATAAATCAAACAATAAGAGATCCAACAATTAATAGACTTAATATATAGATATGCTAAAAATAAAAATATTTAAACACCGTTTTCTACCGGCTTACGCTTTTATTAAAGTACAGCCGTTGTTTTGTATTATTTAACAAAATGGGTTGAGTCAAGTCCTAATCCGTGAGCATTATATATAACTGGGTCCTGAAATATGACGAGTATGTTTTTCCTATCAACACGTGTTTCTGAAATAGTTGGCAAGAATTTATGACCCACAAAGTGGACTTGGAGTGATATTATGGGTAAATTCCAAACTCAATACCAATTGATAACTCAATGCTCAAATTTTTCCTGATGCTCCATTTTTTGTGATTATAACTTCAACGGAATAGTTAAGCAGTTTTATTGATCATTCACTATAATAAAATATATCTTAGATGACGCTTTATTTTAGCATCTTTAATATTTGACATGTACCGATATCATGACTAATCGTCACCAATTAACATATTTTTATCAAATACTGATAAAAAATTTTCAACGCTATATAAATGTATCGATATATTTTTTCCTACATGTTTACTTAATGACTTTTTACTCGATGTTTTTATAACCATTGAGGTTATTCTTGCCGATGTTTTAAAGCGTCGCTAGTTATTATTTAAAGTGTTTTAAGTGCAAGATTTGTTGTAGTAATTGGACTCAGTAAATTACTCCTTTTGTACATAATGAAAGAGAATAATTCTGTATTTTTTTTGCTTTAACCATGCAAGTGGATTCTAACCTAACATGCAGACGGAATTGTACAAGAATTTTGATCAGTGGACTGTCAGTATCAATGTGCAGGTAGCTACTTTGTCGTGACATTAACTTTGACAAATACTTATATTCCTGCGAATCCATCCGCCAGTTCATGCATGTAAGATGGAATAAGCCAAATTCTTATCCCTTCAATATTCAACTTTGTTGTTCTGGAAATTACTTTTTCTCTTCCTTTTTGGCTAAAATACAAAACAATTTCTATAGTTTTTCTGAATTTTAAAAATCTATATTTTGTCTTTTTATAATTTAAAAAATAATTTCAAAGTGTTATGACGTTAATGGAGAGGACAGTACGACCAAATTATCTCTACTTGTTCTGTAACCCCCGAGGTTTCGGAAGAAATTATCGAACTTTAGCCAAATCGACTAAAGTATGCGAAGAAGATGGATGGACAAGTCCCAATTATCATTCCAACACAGTTGTAAGGATTAAAAGTAAGCTCTAAAAGAGTTGAAAGGGTTTTGGCATCGAATGGCGCGAAAGAGAGTGGAAACGAAGTCAAAAATGACATTCTGGATGTCTTNTCCTTGTTGGAACATTCGTTGATTGTTTGGATTGCGACGCCTTGGACGTACTGGGGAGACTCTGTCCGCGTACAGGGGAATTCCCGGTCCGTTCGGCGGTCTGTCGGCGGCGCCGCGACCCGGTCCAAATTGGCGGTTGGTCGCGGGGCGTGACATGTTCTATAAGAAAAATAAATATATTTGTAATATATTTCTATTATTTTTAAAAATGTTTCAATATAAATTACAAGAAAATGGTAAAATTATGACAAAATCCTGAAGGATGAGAACTAAATATATCAACTTAAAATTTTGAGGATATAAACTGTAGATTTTTGAAAGTAGGATAGAAAAAGTAAAAAGTGGGTATATATTTACATAAGATTTTTTTGTATATTGGCCTTTCTGTTTTTTTTTTTTCTTTTTTTAAGAGATTGCACCATAGTTTTTTATACTATGTTGTTCATGCTTCACCATCGTCTCTATACTTTAATTTGTCGCACTAATTAAGGGTCTTGTTAGAACATTCCAACCATAATAGGGATGTCACTGGGTCTGATTCGGGGCTGGTTTCGGGGTGAGTCGGCAGGATTTTAAAAACCCGAACCCAAACCAAATCTGAAATCCGAATCAAAATCCGAATCAAAATCCAAATCCTACAGATTTTAAAAAATCCATATTCAAACCTGAGCCCGATCAAAAATCCAAAATCCAAACGCAAAACAATTATTTAGCTTTTCAATATTTCAAAATATATTACATTAAATCTAAATTTTTAATATACAAATTTAAATTCAAATATTTCATGAGTATAGTAGCCTCACTATATATATATATGTAGAGTGAGACTACTATACTTCTGGAAAACATGGAGCCTTCCGTGCTTCTAGGTCGTTTTTGATGTTGCGACTTTCGAATCGTCGATCGGCTCCATTAAACTTGATCTAGAGCATTTGAAGTATCTAGAAAATAAATTTTGTAATTCTTCGATATCATTTGCCTAGTGAACTAAGGGGCTCAAAATCAACGGCTGAAAATAAAAATCTTGGAAAACGTGATAATATAACATTAAAATTTTAGATCAAAAATATTGATCTTGTTTTATATAGTATAAAAAATTTTCTATCAAAATTTTACGTGATTTGGATATTTTTACACCGTTAAACTTGCAAACGGCTCACCACGGCCATTAAAATTATTGATTTTCGAGTCATCTTGATGCACTAGGCAAATGATATCTGAAAAATCATAAAATTTTTTTAATTACTTCAATACTGGATCTAGATCAACTTTAACGGTATCGCGATCGATATCCAAAGTTCAAAACATCCGAAATACTAAAATGCAAGCGCACGGAAGCTCCATAACCTCAAGAAGCATAATAGCCCCACTATATATATATAATAATATATATATATATTATATATATAATATATAATAGATTGCCTACTATACATTAAGTACCAAAGCCTCTGACTCATTGAGTTTTCTACTACCGTTAGATCTATACCTTGATCATTTCCACCCGTTAGATATACTATTAAACCAACCACCCACATTCACCCTTAAGAGGACCACTATCAAATTTTAACCGGACACTGTCAATCACATACCGCAAACATACCTTCATCAACGGCCAAAAACTCAATAGTATACCAAAGTGATTGTACTTATATATATAGCATAATTCTATATATATATTATATATATATATTAGGGTCCGGCTACTATACTAATTATGATACGATCACCTCGTACTCCATAATTTGGTTATCGATAATAGAGCTTCCGAATCGACGATCCACACCGTTAAACGTTATTTACAGCATTTAAAACTTCTAGAAATCAAATTTTATAATTTTTCGACATCATTTACCTTACGATCAAGAGGTCACAAATTTGACAATTTTTAACGGCCGGTATGGGATACTTGCTAGTTTAACGGTGTAAAAGAATCGGAATTTGTTGAATTTTTGATAGAAAATTCTATTCACTACATAGATAAAGATCAATAACTCTGATCTTGAATTGAATGATCCGATAATACATTTTTAGGACGACGTTCGATTTTGACCGTTTATTTTATGCCCACTTGATGGACTTTAGTATGATTTTGAAAATTTACGAAATTTATTTTCTAGAAGTTTCAAATACTCTAGATCATATTTAACGGAGTGGATCGTCGATTCGGAAGCTCCATCATTAAAAACAACTTATGAGTACGAGGGCTCCAATACTCATAATAGTATAGTAGCCATGGCCTATATATATATATATATATATAAGGACTATTGTGCTCTCAGGAGCATGGTGGCCTCCGTGCTCCTGAGCCATTTTCGATGATGAAATTTCCGAATTGACGATCGGCTCCGTTAGATTTGATCTAGCGTATTTGAAGTTTCTAGAAAATAATTTTTGCGATTTTTCGATATTATTTACCTAGCAATCGAAATGATTCAAAATCAATAATTTTTAATAGCCGAAAATAAAAATCCTATAAAAAGTGGTGATGTCACGCTCCGGATTACTCGTTTACTTGGGCACCTTAACAGACCCGCCGTATACATAGAAATTTTTTCTGTATACGAAGAGAATAGCTGTACCTGTACCTGTAATCATACAACACTACAACCAGTAATACAGAACTGCTAGAAAGAAATAAAACATATATAATAATAGTGGTTCCATATACATACATAATATTCTGGTACACAAAATAACTCGTTCCAGTGAGATACAACATTAGTATGTATAAGAACCAAAAACTACAATTACCTGTAGCTGGTACTTCTCTAGCTCTATAACTTGTCAGGAAGGGTTCTAACACGCAACACTTTTTCCACGATCAATATCAGCAGAAGCAGCTGCTGCAACCGAAGGCTCTGCAAAATATCCACAACTGGCGTGAGAACTACTACAAAAAGAAGTAATCCTCAGTGGGTACCGCTACCGACCTCAACGGCTCACCCACGAAGTCTACATATGTATGCTCAATGAGAGTAAGAAACTGAAAATAATTTACAGCTATATGCCACTATACTATCAAGATCCAATATTACTATCTGTAGGAAAATACAATTTCTGACCCAATCTCACTAGGGACTGTGAATACACCTTTCCCGCCCGTCGAAACTATACTAACCGATCACCACACTGGATCTTCAGTGGAGAGCAAGTCCCAACAGGACAAACCGACAACAACGCAAAAACACTAAGCCCGACTCCGTTGTGGCACTCATGGGCGCTACCCAACCGAGTATGCAAGCGTATCTCTGTTGAGCTCAATGAGGCTCTCACAGGCTATAGTCAAAGTAACCAGGGTCTAACAACCAACTCACGTGCTCTCGGCACAATCTGATGCAAAAATAGCAATCTGGGACCACCGTCAACCTAAACGGCACCCGACAGTCCGGAACAGCTTAAAAACTGCTATAAAAATAAGCTCGGCATCTCAGCACGAGCGTAAATGGTTGAATAGTATGATCTAATGGCTGAAAATGATCAATAGAATAAATCTAAGGACCGAAAACTTATGAGTATAAGGGAGCCAATACTCATAAAAGTATAGTAGCCGGACTCATATATATATATATATATATAGTTGAGCTAAAATACTATCGATAGCAAACGGGCTCCGTTGCCACCCATTTGTTTTCGATGATGGAGCTTTCAAATTGATAATCGGCACCTTTGAACATGATCTATATGACTTGAAGTGTTTAGAAATCAAATTTCATACATTTTCGATATTGTTCTCTTATCCATCGAGTGGACAAAAAAATGAACGGCTGAAAATGAATATTCTTTAAAAAATAATGATAAGAGTTTTGTAATCAAGACCAAGAGTATAGATCTTGTTTTAAATAATTTAAAGAATTTTCTAACAAAAATTCAATAGATTTTGATATCTTTACGCCGTTAAACGAGAAAACGCCTCATATCGACCATTAAGATTACAAATTTTGAAACCCTTTGATCATTAGGCAAATGATGTCGAAAAGATTTGAAATTTGATTTCTAAACACTTCGAGTGGTATAGATTATGTTTAACAGTGCCGATCGTCGATTTGAAAACTCTATCATTGAAAACAAATGGGTGGCAATGGAGCCCATTTGCTATCGATAGTATTCTAGCTCAACTCTCTCTCTCTCTTCCTCACCCCAAGTGTCCGACTTTAGTGCCGCTCTCCGGAATCATTTTTAACAGGTTGACGCACACGTGAAAGAAGCAGTGCAACACGCCGAATTTGTGCGGGTTTACATCTCATCGGCACCGAACTCAGTCGAGATGATATATTCAGGACCCGTTTTCTTGCGGATCAGTTGCTTTAGGCCGAGGTCGTTCGGTCCCGTATCCGATATCTCTCTCTCTCTCTTCTCTATATATATATATATAATTAATTGAGGCTAAATACTTTTAAAAGTATCCAGCTCATTGGTGCTCTTTAAGTTTATACGCCCTTGGATCTATCCCTTCATTACTATCAGCACTTTGATAAATACTATTTCACCTCCCATCTACACGCACATCACAATACCTTACATTCCTTCGCATCCAATGATTAAAAACCTCAAAAGCCCACCTCACTGTGCTTTTGAGAGTATTCTAGCTCAAACTCTATATAATACTATATAATATATAGTATAATATAATATATTAATATATATATGCTCCGTTACTATATCTCTTAAGAGTACTGATCGCTCTTTGTACTCATAATTTTTTCGACCATGAATAGAGTTTCTGAATCGACGATCATCACCGTTAAACGTTATTTAATGCATATTAAAAACGTTAGAATCAAATTTTAACTTTTGTAGACATCATTTACCGTTAGGTGTGATTCATATTGGGTTGTGTGGTACGATCAAAAAAGTTCACAAAAATTGACAATTTTTAACGCGTATGAGATATTTGCTATTAATGGAAAAAGAATCAAATAGTTAATTTTGATAGAAAATTCTATTTACTTACCTAAATAAAGATCAATAATCTCCATTTTAGGATGTCGTTTCGATTTTAACCGTTCATTTTTATACCTGCGCGATTGATGGATTATAATGATTTCGAACATTAACGAAATTTAATTCCTAAAGTTCAAATACTCTCTAATCATGTTTAAGATTGATCGTCTATTCGAAAATCCCAACAATTCGAAAACACTTATGAGTAGCGAAGGGCTCTATTAACTCATAAGAGTATAGTAGCCCTACTATAACTATATATATATATATTGAAAGTTTTGAAGAGCCCAGGATCATCTAGATTGTATCTATCACCTAGAGGGGGGTGAACTAAGGTGAACGCCAAAAGCCACAAAATCTCGAATCAATAAAAATAATCGGAAAATAAAAAGCACACCGAGATTATACGTGGGAAAACTCCAACTTGAGAAAAACCCACGGACAAACACGCCGAAAAATAATTCACTAGAAAAAGATTACAAGGTGATTACCGACTCCACGACTTAACCTCTCTTAACCTCCTATGATCATTCGCCTAGCCTCCGTTGTCCACGCCGCTCGAACGTCCGATATCCAACTCCTCTACTTCGAATCCACGAAGCTTCTCACGCCGAATCCACGACGCCACTGCGAATCTCACTACCACGAACCAATCCACGCATCGCCGTAAAGACGCGCGAATCCATACGACGCCACTCAATGAAGAATAATCATGAATATGGGTGATCCTTCGCTTGAGTATCGAGAAACCAAGGGAAATAGAACTCCAAAGCGAAGCTGGAGTATCAAATCGACATATTAATATCAAATTTCAATATTCTCGAATTTGATCTAAAAGAGCCTTTTTGTGAAATAGGTCTTTGATTGAATCCGAGCCTTAGGTTTTCTCAACATATGTATTTTTGCGTGATGCTTTATCTGTTAGAGAAACCAATAGCTATTTATAAGACTTTAGAATCATGGAGTCGGATTAGAAAGTGTTTTCGACGATTTTACACTGTACCGTAACTTTAGGCTGTCACAGGTTACACGATGTACTGAACGAAAACCAGACGAAACCAGTGAAACCGGTTACAGACTTGATGGCGTACCGGTACACTTCTGATGCTGTACAGGCACACTTTGCAAATTTCCGCCGTTTCGGGTTTTGCAAAGTTCCGATGCACTTTTTAATCCGTTAGACATTGATAACATGATTCTAATGTCTACAACTAAGTATGAATCACCATAACATGAATTTATACTTTACCTGAGCATCGTAATTCACGTCGTGGGATGTTTTCTGACTTCTTTGAAATCTTGAATTTTTTCGATCTTCGATGATACGCACCGGTTCTTCAAGACTCCGACTCACATCACGAAACTTGCCAATACACAAGACTTAACAATCTCCCCCTTTGGCAATTTCGTGACAAAACACACACCAACTCAAAAATTATAATTTACAGAAAATTGAAGTTCAATTGTCATCACCAAAACAATGAACTCCTCGCGTGTAATCCAAATACAATTTGAAACTCAAACCTACATCAAGAACTCCTAAAACAAACTCTATGACTTAAACACAACTAGCAGTCTTGAAGTCTTGATTTTCCTGCAAAACAATTCATCCAAAAATGATCAACCATAAATTCTTATACCTTCTCCCCCTTTGTTCTTCACATCTCGATCATATCTCCTCTGCTTAGTTCATCGCCTGTTATCATCCATGCTCTCCCCCTGTTCTACGCTCTCCCCCTTTTTTGTCAAAAATTGCCAAAAGAAAGCAAATAGAGAGAAAACAAACTAGAAAGCATAAAAGAAGTCTACTCATAGATACAGGCCTAAAATAAAAATATGTCAAAGAAAGATAAGCAAACAAGTCTAAAACATCGTCCTAGAAAGGAAGCATAATAAAGTAACAAGACAAAGCCCGAGGAAGACATCACTCCGTGTCCTCGTCATCATCATCATCATCATCTCCTGCTCCAGCTCCAGATCCCCCAGCTTCAGGAGCATCACCAGACGGTGGAATGAGTGGATGTCGTGAAGTCGATCTGGTATAAGTAGTAGGCTCAGCAGGAAAGATATCATCATGCCTACATCCCATTTTCTCCATCATTCTCTTCATCCCTATTTCCACCTTTCTCGCAAGATCAGCTAATTTCTTCTTCATAGAGCGCACCTCGTGATGAAGTGATTCCACAGTAATCACTCCCCCTGAACTAGAAGACCCCTCGTGTGCTGCTCTAGGTGGAGGTGCTGAACTAGTAGCTCCTCTGGAGGATCCTTTGGTTTGCTGAAACGTCTTCAATGTGCTCCTTGACTTTGCCCAAGTTACAGCATCAATAGGTCCAAGTCCAAAATCATACTTCTCACATGACACGTCAACACCATTTTCCTGAAGAATCCTCGTGATCAACAACGGAAACGGAAGAAGATCACGGCGGACCTGAGACTGTATGACATGAACCATTCGTTGCCACATAAGAAAAGGAATATTGATATTCAATCCTCTTGCTTCTCCAGGATGTCCAAGAAGATACAGAAGCACAAGACGATCCCACCGAATTCTTTTCGTTCCAATTGTAGGTTGAACGTTGTAGCTCATCACCAATGACAGTAGATGATATTCAGGTAGCAAATCCTTAGATTCCACATATGAATGATTAGTCCTAACACCTTCCTTGCATATAGCATGAATAACAGTCTCCCAGTGAGTTGCAGACTGAAAATGCCCTGTCGTATAGTGAAGGCCGCTAGTATCAACATGCATACCTAAGAGTTCTCCAATAGTATCAGGGGTGACGTGAATCTTCTTTTTACGTACATAAGTCTCAAACACATAAGTCCCAGTCTCCTCATCCTCTCCAAGTACTACTCCGTTCATATAGAACTCTCTAATTAGCTCTACACAAAATGGAGCACGAGCTGGAACCCGTCCAACAGGCTCAATAGGGACCCTTTGCAGCAAACGGCCAAAATCTGGTATCTCCTTGACCAGCTCAGTGAAGTTGACACAACGCTCAGCCAGAACTGACCGGCTCGAATAAATCTACTGTCGCGCTAATGAAGCCTCTGCAGCACGTTTGGAGCGCCTTTCACTTGCACGAGGATCACCTCCTCTTGAGGATTCGCCTGCTAGTCCTTTTCCTTTAGCCGCTCGAGTAGCAGCTTCTTCAGCAGCTTCAGGCGAGCTGGCCTGATAGTCAGGATCTGATCCAGATGACTCGTCGGCAGTACGAGTCCTCTTTGACTGACCACGTCGTCCTCGACCACCACCCCGACCACGACCGGCGGCCATAAGCACCAAAAGCAAAATTACGAACGAAAATGCCATTTTCCTACATGAAAATAAGCCAATCATGAAGAAAATTGTGAAAAATCTGTAAAAATAGCAACAAAAATTTCTAATAACATTAGAATGCATCCAAATGCTATTTCTAACAAGATCATGCAACAATTTTTAAACAAATGACATTTTTTAAAAAGAAATCCCGAAATTACATGAAAATCGAAGCTTAGAACATGGATCAGCGAAAAATAACGTGTTTTGATGCGATTCAAGTGTTCTAGAAACAAAATAATGTCCTTAAGCACTGATCTACTGCAGAAAATTGCATAAAAAACGATCAAAAACATAGATCTATGCATGAACACGAAATTTTTCGAAAAATAAACATGAACCCGATGAAACAATTAAATCCAAATGAAATACTCACAGATTTTGGGGAAAAACGTGCAGATCTGGAAGAGGAAGGCACCAGGAATTTTTAGAGAGAGAAAGAGTGAAATTTGGTTTAGATTAGAGTGAGAAATAAATCTCTGTAACCGGTTATATTTCCGCAGCTACAGTGATTTGTACCGGTACACGGGATTTTGTACCGGTACACTTTGCCAGATTTCGAAAATATGAATTTAAAAATTCAACAAATTAAATTAATTTCATATAAATTAAAGATTTTACTCCAAAAATCATTATAATGAAAATAATATATTATAAAATTTCAAAATTCATCAAAACTACAAAATTTCATTATCAAACATGATTTAATAATTCAAAAACATCAAGATGTAAGTTGATGAAAAATAATTTATAGAAATTCAATAAAATTGACACCAATTTGTCGTAACATGTTCAATATAGAGATTTAACTAATATAATACCGGGGGTGGCTCTTTGAGGATCTTTTTCAAACTAACACCTTATTACTCCGAAAATCTCTAGAATATTCATTTTTTTTTTTCAACCCTTTTCGTTTTTTTTTTTTTTCAATTAAATACCATGTGGTAACTTCACACACTTACCGGACGACCGGGGTGGTAGCTCTTTCCTACATGTGGTGGTAGTTTTCACACTCCTTTTGGATGTAACTCTTTCTACATCTTTTTCATATAGGAGTTTCTTTTTCTCCTCTTTTTTTTTTATAAAATTTCAAACTCCCCCTAAATTAGGCAATCTCACAATTGAAAATAATTTTGACGAATTTTAGTCAATTAGAGAATATCCATTCATCATATCCAACACTCACAACCAAGATGAATTAATCATCAAAAAATCAAATTTGATTTCAAAAATTTTGATGAATTTATGCAATAAGAAATCATATAATAAATTATCGTCAAAATAATAAATAGTGGAGTAAAGACGATAATTAATATGAATTTAACTTAATATGATTGTGAACATAATACCCGTTTAAACAATCTTAAAAAAAACTTTCTCTCCAAAAATAACGATTC
The DNA here is from genome assembly GCF_001540865.1 of Ananas comosus. Classification (NCBI taxonomy): domain Eukaryota; kingdom Viridiplantae; phylum Streptophyta; class Magnoliopsida; order Poales; family Bromeliaceae; genus Ananas; species Ananas comosus. The sequence goes on from NC_033625.1 coordinate 12,815,824, forward strand.
TCAATCATCTCCTTTCTCAAAGATTTTGAAATTCCCAAATACCTCTTCCTCAAAATGATTTTTAAATAAACAAAACTTCAATGCACCAAAAATCATTCAACCATGTAATGCAATGAATAAAAATAAACAACAAGCACCAATCAAAGCATTACACTAAAAATCAAAAATGACTAAGACGAGGAGCAAGGAAAGATATCACCTTTCCGGATCCAAACTTGTCGGATCGTTGGTTTTCTCGACTTGTCGACGTTAGGTGCCGTTTGTTTAGACTTTTGATAAACCGTTGATGTTTTCTTCGGTTGAGGTTTATGCACCCGGTTTGCATGAACTTGGCGTTGAGCATTAGAAATCCAATTCTTTTGAGATACTCAACTAACTTGACTTTGCTTTTGATTCCGTGGGGGATGTCGAGTAGTAGAGGATGCCACTTGACGATTAGAAGTCACCGATTGATTCTTCTTGTCTTTGTTTGGGCAATTCCTTTTGATGTGTCCTTTGATGCCACATCGATGACACACTTTGCCTTTCAAAGTTGTTGAGAGTTTAGACGTCGCCGTTTGATCCTTCTCAACATATGTCCGTTCATATCCAAGGCCCAATTTGCTTGTTTGACCCAATCCAAGCATTTTGTCCAACTTCTTTGATCCCGAAGAAAATTGTTGAAGATCGGAGTGGAGTTGACGGACTTGATCGGTCGATACTTGATTGGACTTGTGCGATTCATGAAATTGATGCTCCAAAAATCCAATCTTGTCGTTAGAAGATTTGATCGTTGATTCCGCTTCATCTAGCTTCTCTTGGAGGATTGAATTATTTTTCAAATTTGATTCTCTTTCCTCCCCGAGAGCTTTAATCAAAGTCTTCATGTTGTTGTTTTCCTCCTCAAGTTCCAACAAACGACGTCTCAACTTCTTGTTGAGTTTAGCCATCTTCTTTGATTCAATAAGAAGTTGATTGTACGCTTCCGCTATGTCGTCGTCGTTTGATTCCTCTTCACTTTCGCCATTGTTGCTCGATGAATCATGTGAAGGAAGAGAAATATTGGAGTTAGTAGCAAAAGAGGATAAACACACAACATTTGACGAAGGAGTATTAGCAAATAAGGCAATTTGATCATTCTTTTCTTCATCACTTGACGATGATTCACTTGATGTTGAATCATCCCATGTCTTTGCTTGCATAGTCTTTTGTTTATACGTCTTCTTTGAAGGACAATCCGTCGCAATGTGACCGTAGCCTTTGCACTTGAAGCATTGGATCTCGCCTTCAAAGACATCCTTTTCTTTCGAAGCCTTTGCACGCTTCTTCTCCTTAGATGTATACGATGAAGATTTAGACGATGAAACCTTGTCCGATCTATTCTGCTTTTGAAAATTCCGGCGAAATTTCTTCGTGAGGAGCGCTAATTGATGTTCGAAATCCGCAAGCGAAACATCTCCGTCGGAATTCGAATCGTCGTCTTTCTCTTTTGTCGATTTCAATGCAACCCCTGTGCTTAGAGAGAGACTTGGAGGAAGATTGATTAGTAGGAAAAGTCATTTCATACGTTTGTAAAGCTCCTACTAATTCTTCTAGTTTCATCTCGTCCGGATGTTTGACCGTTTCGATCGTGGCTACTTTAGCCCGAAAACGTTCCGGAAGAGTTCGAAGAATTTTACGAACAACTTTAGCATCCGGGATCTTCTCTCCCAAATTAGCACATGTATTAATAATATCTTGAAGCCTAGTGTAGTAATCGGTAAAAGATTCATGCTCCTCCATACGAATAGAATCAAATTGACTAGTCAACATTTGGAGCTTTTGAATTTTTACTAAACTAGTACCTTCATGTGTAATTTGTAGAGTGTCCCAAATTTCCTTGGCGGTCTCACACGCCGAAACGCGAGTAAACTCCGTTTGTGACAGTGCATTAAATAAAGAGTTTATGCCCTTGCCGTTAAACGAAGATGACTCGTTTTCTTCTTTCGTCCATTTGTTCCGTGGTTTTGGCTTTTCAACATTATCGACCTTTTCTATCGGATGTTTCCACCCAAATTCAATAGATTGCCAAACCCGCTCATCGATAGCAATTAGAAAAGCTCTCATGCGAACTTTCCAATAGGCATAATTCGTGCCGTCGAAGAGCGGAGGTCGATTAATGTTACCACCTTCGGCCATTAGATAACAAT
>NC_033625.1:12818385-12821281 GCF_001540865.1 Ananas comosus
GGCCACGCATAGCAGCTTCTAGCTTTTTAAGTTCTAAAGCTTCTTCAGTCTTTTGTAGGGTGCTGCACTTAGTGCTACGAGTCCATTTCATATTTAAGTACAATACCACTAAGTATGAATCAACATCTGTAATCTTAGTACAATAGTTACAGATTGCCTAATTTTTCACGTAGCCTTGAAACGTTTTGGGCTTTGCCGCTTTTAAACGTTTCACATGGCCATGTCGTAGTCTTCACATGGCCATGTTTTACACATGGCCATGCTGGTAGTTCCCACATTGGCCAAAGTGACAAAGCAGACCAAAAAGCAAGGCAGTAGCACATTGGCCACTGTCGGATTTCACATGGCCATGTGTCACATTTTAGCACTTTTGAAAGATTAGGCTGAGGTTAACTAAGATTTCAGATATTTATTCGATAACCCGAAGAGATTGTCTCGTTCGTAGTATTCTTATGTACAAACTCTTTGGGATCTCCGAGCCTAAAATAAGATTTGGATAAAAGATGTTTAATCAGAGAAATCTAGTTTAGCTCTATAGCAAAGCGTAAGAGATATACAGCTAAACTAGAGGCGAAGCGAACCTCAAAAGAAGGAACCAAAAGATGCTATATGAGGATTCGCTTCCTAGTGGTATTAGTACTACGAGAAGTACTTGCCGCAGCACCTAAGCCGCACTTGTTTCCGCCAAGCACCTAAGCCTAGCAATTCTTCAAGACTCCGACTCACTTCACGAAACTTGCCAATACACAAGACTTAACATGGCTTACCTTTTAAAAGCTTCAATCCAAGCTCTAAGTCCTCTAAATAACAAGATCTCACCTCCAACAAGCTCCAATCCTGAGCTCAAGCTTCAACCATGATGGAGAAACCACCAAGAAACAAAAAGAGGGAGAAAGAAAGGATTTAACCCTCAAAAATGTAATCCAAAAGCAATAATACAAAAGAGAGGGGAAGGGGAGGGCTCCTCACCTTGTTCCTGCTGTGCCCTAGCTTAGGGAACACTCCAAGGGGCGTGGGTGTAATATAGAGAAGCCACAATTGCAAAAACACCCCTGCAGTTCGAACTGCAAGAAATCTGCGGCCTTGTACCGGTACACGGGTCCTTGTACCGGTACAAGACCCACGAAAAGCCAAACCCGAGGCTCGGGTTGCGGGGTTCTGTGGCCCTGTACCGGTACAAGCCCGGTGGCTATACCGGTACAACCATCAACCTTGTACCGGTACAACCACAGCCTTGTACCGGTACAAGCCCTGCTGAGGGCTACCGGAGAGCTGACCAACTTCCAATTTTTTTTGGGTTTTGGTACACAGCTTAAACCACAATTCTCGGGATACATGTCATAGGTCGGAACATAGTCAGCGACCCTCCAGAAAATCTGGAAGAGCTCAGGACACATCCAAACACTCGAACCTTGTAATTTGCAAAGGTCCAATGCGTTACATGGTTGGACTTGCTCTCCACTAACTACCCAGCGTGATGGTTGTTAGTGTAGCTTCGACAGGCAGGACGGGTGTATCACAGTCCCTGGTTAGATTGGGTCAGCATTTATATTCACTACAGATGGTTAGAGTTAGAGCATGATAGTGTAGTGGCATCTAGCTGTAGATGTATTTCCAGCTTTTCCTACTATCCCAGCTCCTTTTTGTAGACTTAGTAGGTGGACCGATGATGTTGAGGGCTGCACCCACTAAGGACTAACTTGTTTTCACAGTAGTTCTCACGCCCGGTTGTTTCTTTTCGTTTTGCAAAGCCTTCGGTGCCGGCTGCTGCACCCTCTGAGATTGATCGTGGCGAGGGCGTCGCGAGTTAGAGCCCTACCAGACGAGCCAGAGCTAGTGGAGTACTAGCTACAGGTAGTTATAGTGGTTGAGTTCTTATACATACTGTTATTACTGTTTCTCGCGAGGCGAGCTTTTGTGCCATGCCCCAGGACCGATACCAATTTGGGCCGGCCCGAGCACGTAAAACAGACGCCGAACGGACAGAGTTTCCCCAGTCCGCCTGTAATATACCGAAAATTCGGAAAATAAAAGTCAAACTTTAGTCAAATTGACCAAAGTGCGAGGATGGTACACTTCGGAAAGTCCGAAGGTGTTAAAAATGAGTAAAAGTGAGTTACGGGAGGTTTTCGAGAGCTATAGAATCAAATCTGCAAAACTACAAATTTTGAGCTCTCGGGGACCGGTCCCTGGTGGGAGAGATCGGTCCCCGAACGCGTATGAAACGAGACAGCCGAAAAATCGGCTAAGTCCTGAGAAAGTAGCTCTCGGGAACCGGTCCCTGTCCGAGAGACCGGTCCCCGAGAGACCGGTCCCACCAGAGAGGGACCGGATGCATCACGCGCAACTGCTCTGGCTGCGCTGGGAGAGCTCTCGGAGACCGGTCCCTAGTCGGGGAGACCGATCCCCGAGCCCGAAATCTGCCCAGTCCAGGCAGTTGAAATAGATGAAAGTTCAGGGGTTTATTAGCATTTTTGCAGCCCAAGGGTTATGTAGAGGGCTGAGAAAGCCTTTTCTCTCATCCTCACCCTCTCACACTCTCTTCTCTCCCTCTCTCTCTCTAGAAAGCAAAGGAGAAGAAGAAGAAAGGAAGAAAGGAGGAAAAGAAGGAAAAGAAGGTGAAGAAGAAGATCAAGTAGCAAGCTTACCTCTTCTCCTTCCTCCTTGGAGCAACTTTGGGAAAGCTTTGAGGTAAGCTTTGATCCCAAGTATAGTAAAACCCTAGAATGAGTTTTGAATGACCTAGAAGTGGGTTTTAATGGAATGTTTAAAGAGTTTTGAAGCTTTCTTTTGCTTCTTTAGAGATCAAAACCTAGATTTGCTATAGAGGTGAGCTTGGACCACCTCTCATGGTGAAATCCAAACTAGGGTTTGGAGTGAGCTAGGGATGGTTCTA
>NC_033625.1:12821970-12822596 GCF_001540865.1 Ananas comosus
AAAACCCTATGTGTATGCATGAGAGAAAAGTGAGCACCCAAAGTGAGCAAAAGAACAGAGTGACACAATGACCTAGATCGAGTGGCATTCGATAAAGTTAACGGGAAATGACACTAGAGATAGTGTGAGGTAAAGAACCAATGTAATGTAAAGAATGATGAAGATGATAATGTGCAAAGTTAAAGTAAAGTGGGGCAACGAGAACAAGAAAAGTAACGAACAAGAATGCTAGAGCTAGCGGAAATAAAGAAATGTAAAGAATGTGATTGCATGAGTTTGCAACATAAAGTGATGTAAAGAACACTAGAGCTAGTGTAAAGTCAAGATTGAACTTATAAAATCCTTTGAGTTAAGGATATGATCATACTTGCTATGAGTTCCGTGCTCGAGGGCGGTCGCTCCCCCTCGGGCGATGCGCTCCGGAGTTATGCATCCGGTTGGAGTAGATCCGTAAGGACGGTCCTAGCGGGTGAGTTCCTGCGATGATAGACTTAATGTGAAGCAAGTCAATGTGGCGATACCCCCGGGTTAGCCTTGAGATTAAAGAACAAAGAGCAAAGAATAAAGAACAAAGAACAAATGTAAAGATAAAGAGCGAAAGAATTTGCATAATCTGCATATATTTA
>NC_033625.1:12822696-12824345 GCF_001540865.1 Ananas comosus
TATATATATATATAGGGGCAATTGCCTATATACCCCTGAAAAGTTTTCGATTTTCTTATTTACCTCTTTTAGAAGGCTAATATTGAAAATACTCTTCTTATGTTCAAAGTCTTTCTAATATACCCCTGTAGTTAAGTTCCGTCAGTGAGCTGCCGTCATCTCTGAAAAATTACCATTTCGCCTATTCTAATATACCCTTATACCGTAACTAACGTTTCTTATATGCCCTTCATATAGCAAATACTTTTCTAATTTGCCCTTCAAATATCAATTAATTAATAAAGCACGTCGGGAGCGAGCAGATGAACAGATGAGATCGATCGCAGCTAAACCAAGCTTGGTGGCTGGAGGCATAGTTAGTTAATTCGGATTCGACAAAAATTCGGTACAGATATAATTCGTCTTTTAATTTTTAAATTAGTTGAAAAACACGGCTAAAAAACGAAGTCGGCAATTATTCAGATACGTGATTTATACGGATATTATACGTTCACCAATTAAAAATTTGGAATAAAAAATTCAGCTATATAATAAATATATAATAATTAATATACTATAGATATTATTATTATATTTTTTATATATAGATTAAATATAATTAAAATTATAATAAATATATATTAATAATATATAAGAGTTACATATTTAAAAATATTAATAAATAATTACAAAATTATAAATAAAATATTATATAATAATATTTCTATTATATAAATAAAATACTATATAAATATATATTTATAAATAAAATTATATATATNCGACGAGAGCGGCGGAAGAGGAGCTCCTGGAGAAGCTGGTCCTCGAAGGAAGGAGCTCCTGAAGGGCACGGAGCTTGCGCTTCGAGAGGGCGGAGAGGTTGGCGGCGGTGGAGGCGCGCGGGGAAGGACCAAGGGGCGGAGGTGGTGGCCCCAGCGGAAGCGCCCGGAGAGGACGACGTCACGGAGGGACAGGAGGGAGTCGAGGGCAGGGTGGGGGAAGGAGGAGCAAGGGGTCGAAGGGGTCGAAGGGGTCGCCGTCCTCTCCGCGACGATGGGGTTGGGGTTGAGGTTGGGGTTGGGGACGATGATACGGGAAGGAGGGAGAAGGAGAATGACGAGGAGTATGAGGAGGATAACTTAAGGAATTAGTATAATATGGTAGGGGCAAAATAGGTATTTTATTTAGATTTTAACTCTAGTATACATTTAACCTATGTTTAACCTGAGTTAAACTAACAAAGGATAACTGCATGGGTATTTTAGAATAACGGTGGAACATATGAGGGGCATTTTAGAAAGAAAAAAAAAACAGGGGTAGATCGGATATATCCGAACGTCCGAACGTATGAGGGGTATATAGGCAATTATCCCATATATATATATATATATATATATATATATATATATATATATATATATATATATATATATATATATATATATATATGGAACATGTATATGGAATTGGTGCTATTAGTTTTTCGGCCCTTAGATAGAGTGTGTGGTTAGGATGATAGTGGTCCCCTAGGGTTGAGTGGGTGGTTGGTTGAATAGTATGATCTAACGGATGGATATGGTCAAAGGGGTAAATCTAACGGTGGAAAAGTTAGTAGCATCAAGTGCTTGATGCTATTAAAAGCACCCCAGCCGGACTCTCTCTCTCTCTCT
>NC_033625.1:12824447-12836947 GCF_001540865.1 Ananas comosus
ACGCAAACATCAAAAAACGAGCTGGAAGGCACGGAAGGCTCTTGTTCCGATAGCCAATAGGTAGACTCTCTCTCTCTCTCGTCTCTCTTCTTCTCTATCTCTTCTCTCTTCTCTCTATATATAATATATATTAATCATATATATATATAGAGTCCAGCTACTATCTATGTAGTACGTAGGGCTCGTGCTACCAAGTTGTTTTTGATGATGCGGCTTCTAAAATCGACGTCGGCTCTGTTAGAGTTTGATCTTACACTAGTTGAAAGTTCTAGAAACTCATTTCATATATTTTCGTATATCATTACCTATCAAAGCTAGTAGTCTAAAATTACGGCTGAAAATAAAAATCTTATAAAAATGAGATAGAAGATTTAAACTCAAGATCAGATTATGATTCTTTTCGTAAATAGTGAAAAATTTCTATAAAATTTTCATCGCATTTGAATTGTTTTACCCGTTAACTCTCACAAACACCAGCCATCGGCCATTAAATTATCAATTTTGGAGATCTTTGATCACTAGTCAAATAATGTCCGAAAAAATTTGAATTTAAGTTTTCCAAATACTCTTCACTTTGTGCATAAGGTCTAACGGAGCCGATCGTCGATTTGGAAGCCGCATCATCAAAAAACTTCGGTAGCACGAGCGCTCCGTGCCTACCGTAGATAGATAGCCGGAACTTATATCTATATATTATAGTCCGCTACTATAATAGTAGATAGTCACTAATGTCCTTGGTACTATTGAGTTTTCTACCGTTAGATCTACCCCCTGATCATTTTCACCCGTTAGATTATACTATTAAACCAACACCCACTCAAGCCGCTAGGGGACTACTATCAATTTAACCGGGGACCACTATCATCCCTAATCGCACATCCCTTTCATCCAACGGCCAGAAAACTCAATAGTACAAAGGATTGGTCTATTGATAGTATAGTAGTATATATTAGATATATATATATATATATTATATATATAATACTATAATTAGATATATATGAAATTTGAAGCATAAATAGGCGAAGGTGCCAAAATCCTGTCCAACACTTGAATGGAGCTCCTTTGACTCGTCAACGTTTTGTCAACGATTTGTCTTACCCATACTATTTTCTCCTTTATTCGTTTCTCCTTTTTCCATTCTGCCTTTTTTTTTTTTTTCAGTTTTTACTATTGTCTTTTTATATTTTTAATGTTTTTTTAAGGAGGACCTAGCTGTTTTTATCCTGTACATTTAGTTCATTTCGCTTAATGAATGAAGCAGATAGCTTGTTACCTCTTTCTCAAAAAAAAAAAAAAAAAAGCATAAATCATGTTTTCAGTTTTGGATCAGGTGCGGACTAAACAGGCCCTCCTCCCTGTGAGAAATTTGGCCCATTTTCAAAAACTGGGTCCGTGGAACAAGTTAGGGGTTGTCATAAACAAGGTATTCTCTTAGTTTAACTTTTAGAATCGAAATGGAATTCACTGATTTATATAATTATTATTTATTTTACCGGAATCAAATTTTAGTTCTCATTCCACTATGGAATGAAAATAATCCATTTATAGCCCAATCCTATTTTGAAATATGGATTGTATTTTTATATTTTATGAACAGCAATAAGGAGAATGTAGCTTGTTTTTTTTTTTTTCCAATATGAAAAATCTTGTTATATAATATTTTGGACGATAACTAAGCCTAAGAAGGTTCTTCTCTAATATTTGTAATAGTTCTATATATAAGATATAACATGGTTAAATCTCTTAATGTAGCTATATAGTATTTTGGGCTGTGGCTAAGTTTAAGAAATTAAAAAAGTTATTTTTCTGTGATTTCAAAGAATTCTATATATAAAATATAATAGAGCAAAATCTCTTAAGCTAGCTATATGGCATTTTGCTTGTTAGTTAAGCCCAAAAGGTTAAGAAGATTAAACATGTTAGGGCAAAAATAATTCTAGAATGAATGATCATTTGAAAAGTGGGGCGTCACACAAATAACATAAATATCGGCATATACGTCGTGACTCTTTATTTGGCGATGCTTTTAAGAACCGTTAATTACTAAAAAAAAAAAAAAAACGAAAAAAAAAAAAAAAGCTCTTAGATGTTATTTTTCTTTGTTAGTGAGGCTCCCGGGAAGATCCTCCCCCATCCCTCCCCAGCAGTCACAAAAAATTTCAAAGAGAATGCATCAAAGCTGTATAAATATAATTTGATCTTCTTTTGAATTCAAACCATTAGTTACACTCGACTAAACCGAACCAGTCATCGGACTAGAGCTCAAGGAGTAGCTAGTTCGCTACGCTAACATTTTTACCGCACGGTTTTCGCTCCGGTTTTGCCTCTTGAAGCATGGTTAGCACGTCGCGCATGGACGGCCGTTGCTCGGGGCTCTTACAAGTGCAAAGCATGGCCACTCGGAGCACCAGCATCATCTCCTTCCTCACTTCCTTGCAGTTCGCAATCGTCGCGTCTAGCACGTCCCAGATTGCTCTATCGTCCGCCCCGCTTACCAGCTTCTGTCTGATCCACTCGACTATGCTATTTCCTTCTCCGTACTCAGGCTCCACTGATCTTCTTCCGCTCACGATCTCCATTAGCACCACACCGTAGCTGTATATATCGCTTCTCTCATCGACCTTTAGCGTGCAGGCATATTCTGCATGACCAAATTTTTATTATTCAAGTGTTTTTATAGAAAATGAAAACGAAGTTAAATGCAAGTCTTATTATGATCTCATTTAAATTTCAATCCACACTACGAAAAATTGAATTGTTTTCTTAATTAAGAGTAAATATTTAAGAAAAGTAGGTTGAGGAATGTCCATTCGATCGAAAGTTTATATAGGATTACAATGCACATAAATATGATTTAAAGTGACATAGATTTGCATTGAAAATAAGTTAAAGAACCAAATAGGTTTCCTGTGGTGGTTCCAAAATTGAATTATATTTGTTTGAAAAGAAGAAATTAAAATCCGCAATTGAATTATATTTGAAAAGAGATATAAAAATACGCTAAACTACATGATATATTGTTAAATAATTTTTTGAACTAAAAAATATATGAGTAAAAATGAGATAAAATATGAAAGTAAAGTGCAACTCTCTGAACATGAAAGCTGATTAGATGGGGCATGGCAACTTGGCAAGTAACAATTACATTCAAAAAAGTGATATAGATATGCCTTATACCAACATGAAGCTTGTAGGAAGTAATCATTCCTGTTGAAAAAAAAAAAAAAAATTAAAATGTGACAATCTTATAGATAACATGGTATTTTAATAATCATATTTAGTGTCTAGGGTTTGTCCATTTGATTATGAATTTTAGAAAAATATTATTATGATTAATAGCTATAGTTTGTAATAATAATTTTTACAGTAAAATACAAATCATTGCAAACTGTTACTATACATCTTGTAATAATAAATGACTAAATAATATAATTTATATTATCATAACGACACAAATTGTTGTAATAAAATATATGTTTCTATAATTAATGTTGATGTAATTTAAATCAAAGTAATAGAATAAAATTATTATAGTGGTATATCATACACGCTTCTTCTCGTGGGCTAGGGAAGTCTACTGTATCACACTTGTATTATATCATCAGTAACAACGTCAATCTATTTTTCTATTTGATTGAGAAAAATATAACAAAATATTTTTCTATTAATATATGATGGAACTATCAATCAAAGGGGACAATTTTATTGATTGAAGACGCACATCAGCAATATGCCTAGTGCATCTGTTTTTTTTTCCTTGGGGGTTACGTTTAATGCTGATCGTCTTATTCACTATTAGGTAGGGAGTTTAATTCCCTGAAAATTGTGAAAAATAGTTCTTAAGAAAAGAAAAATTTTTATGAAGATTTTTTTTTTTTTTAGTTTTTGTTCACCTGGTTTCAAATTTTTTTTTAATTTTCTTTTCAGATTTATGAAAATATAGCATTTTCTTTTTCCTAAAGAAAAATTCAGAAAATATAAATACTAATTTTTCATAAATTTGAAAATAAATTTATTGAAAAAGCTAGATTTTTTTAGAACTAACGGGAGGAAAAATAAAAAAAATGTTTCCATAAAAAAATATTTTTCTTGAAATTTTTAGTTTTTTTTTTTTTTTTTCGTGAAACCAAAACGGCATCTAAAAGCATGATGATTGCATGCTCGATATTTTAATGAATTAATTGGCTGTTAATTACAGAACTACCAACTATATAATACTCAATAAAACAAGAATATATATATCATATTCTCTTTTTCCTTTTAGGATTTGCTAATAGAATTGATTTAGAAAAAAATATTTTGATAAATTGAAGATAAATTTGTAATGTTGAATGTAATAAGCGGTAAATAACAAAAACCAACCAAGAAAAAAAAAAAAAAAAAAAAAAAAAACTACTTCACTACTTAATTACCCGGTGCAATGTAGCTGCAGGATCCGCTGATCCCCGACACGGACAGGGCAACAGCACCGTCCATAAACTTGGCCAGTCCAAAGTCGGCCACCCTCGCCTCCATCTCTGCGTCCAGCAGTATGTTGCTCGGCTTCAGGTCCCGGTGGACCACCAGCGGCGTACAGTCGTGGTGCAGGTAGCTCATCCCTTGCGCCACACCCACCGCGATCCGATACCTCGCCTCCCACCCCAGGTGCGCCCCCTTCCCCCCGTGGAGCAGCTTCTCCAAGCTCCCGTTCGGCATGTACTCGTAAAGCAGCAGCACTGTCTCGTTGTTCCTGCACCAGCCTAGTAGTCTCACGATGTTGCGGTGGCGCACCGACCCTAGCACCTCCACCTCCGCAGCTGCCGCCGCCACCGTAATCGCCTCCCTCTTACTACTATCATTACTGTTCTCTTTACCTCTCTTTCCCTTGTTATGCGGCAGCCGCAGCTCCTTCACCGCTATCACCTCCCCGTTGGGCATCTCGGCACGATACACCGTTCCCGTCGACCCCGCGCCGACGACCCGCGCGCTCCCCCGATCGGCGCACGCCGCCGCCACGTCCTCCGCCGTGAAGTTGAGCCTCTGGAACGCCATCATCTGCCACTGCCCGGGCCCGACGGCGCCGCCTTTCGCGTCAGCCTCGCCCCCCTCTCGCGACCATCTCATGCCCACCGCCAGCACCACCAAACCGGCTACGGCCACTGCTGTCGCCCCTGCCAACATGATCACCCCGCCTGCAGTCCTCCTCGCCGAAAAATGATCGTCGTCTCCCCGACCACCACCGCATGGCTTGTCGACCGCCTCGCCGCAGAGCCCGACGTTCCCTTCGAATTGCATGACGGAGCTGATCGTCGACGGGACCGGCCCCGTCAGCCGATTGAACGATACGTCGAGGCTTTCCAACGTGCTGCAGTTGTCGAACTCCGGCGGTATCGGGCCGCTGAGGTTGTTCCACGAGACGTCGACCTCCGTGATCGACGGCAGCATTGCGATCTCCCGCGGGATCTCTCCCGTGAGCCGGTTTCGATCGAGCTTGAGGCTCACGAGCTTGTCGCAGCGGACGACGTCGCTCGGAATCGTCCCGCTCAAATCGTTTCCCTCCAAATCAATTCTGTAGAAATCACTGCATCCCGAAGCGAAGGACGGTACCTCTCCGGTCAATCCGCAGTAGCCGGCGGCGAAGACCTGTAGCCGCGGCGCGGTCCAGATCGCTCTCGGGAGCGCTCGCCGGAGCGGATTGCCGGAGACGTTGAAATACGCCAAACTCGCGGCGCCGCACAAGTCCCGAGGGATCGCGCCCGAGAGCGAGTTGCTGCTGAGGTCCAGGTAAGTGAGGTTGGGGAGCGACCCGAACCCGACCGGGATCGGGCCGGTGAGGTTGTTCGACTCGAGCCGGACCCGCCAGAGCGAGGAGCAGGTCGCGAGGCCGCGCGGGATCTCCGAGCCGAGCCGGTTCGAGAAGAGGATCAGCCGGACGAGCCGATTCCCGGCGCAGAGGCGGGGAGGGATCGGACCGGAGAGGAGGTTGGTGGACGCGTCCAGCCGCGCGAGCCTCCGGTTCGAGCCGAGCCGCTGCGGGAGCGGGCCGGTGAGCGAGTTGTTCCACAGGTTGAGCGCCTCGAGATTCGGGAGGTCGCCGAGGGGGCCCGGGATCGGGCCGGAGAGCGCGTTGCTCATGAGGCTGAGGAGGGTGAGGTTGACAGGACGAAAGAGAGCGGGATCGGGCAGAGAGCGGTTGTCGGAGAGGTCGAGCTTGAGCGCCTGGGGAGAGAGGCAGGCGATCAGGGGCCAAGAACGAGCCGTTCTCACTTGAAAGAGGAAGCAAAGATCCAAAGAGGAAGAAGGAAGAAAAGGCGACGGCGGCAGCGGCGACAAACTGCGGACGAACTAGTGAGGTATGCGGAGGTTCCGCAGGTTCTGAGCTCGATAGCCCCGGCGTGAGGAGTTGTAGCCGAGCTCGAGGTGGTCGAGGGGAGGAAGGGAGGCGAGCTGGGGAGGCGCTGCGGTGAGCAGATTGCCAGAGAGTGGAGGAACGAGGAAAAGAAAAATCTCGGGGGAATCTAAGTCGAGAGCTGCAAGCGAGATTGAGGTATCGAGGGAAGGGGAGAGTGCGCCAGGAGAGGCGAAGAAGAAAGAGGTGAAGTGTTGCGTGTAGGCGTTTGAGGTGGCGAGAGAGCTCGCGAGTCGGTGAAGGGAAAAAAAAAAGGGGAGGGGAGGGGGAGGGGAAGGTGGAGTTTGAAGTGTTGTGGCTGACGTCGAGGGAGAGGGGGGGAGGCGGAGGGAGGAGGGGGAGGGGGCCGCGGAGGAGTTGGAGTGAGGATTGAGGCGGGCGGGCGGGGAGAGGAGGAGGAGCTCGGGGGGGAGGGAGCCGACAGTATACGCGGCGGGCAGCAGGTCGAGGCCGAGAGCTGGACGCACTCCGGTGGACGGGTGGCTGCGCCCCCCCGCCGTACGAGCACCAGGGCCGAGGGTCGTCGCGCCGCGGCGAGCGGCGGACCGTAGGTCCAGTCGCGGAGCGACGCAGCGGGTCCGACAGAGAACGTTCAGCGACAGCAGGCGCGACGAGCCGCGCAGTAGTGGGCTGCAGCTGCGGGAGGCGAAAAGGAGGAGGAAGAAGAAGCAGCAGAAGAAGGTCATGGTCATGGTGGTGGTGCAGGCGGTGGTGGTGGTGGAGGGGAAAGATGATCATAAAAGGGAGGGGAAGAGAGGACGCTTTTCGGGAATGCGGAGTAGCGTGCCGGGGTGAAGGGGAGCCTCATCATGGTAGGAGAGACGATGATGATGGTGATGGGTTCTGCGCTGGTGAGTGATGAAGGAGAAATTAAGGCATGCTCGCGCACTGTCTCTTTCTCTTTCTCTATCTCTGTGGTAGGGAGGGAGCTTGATCGCGCTCTCTTGTCTCTTTCGCCTTTTTGAATTTTTATCCGCATGCTCCCACAAAAGAGAAGAAGAGTTAAAGAAGAGCTCGGAGCGCGCGTGGCATTTGGGTTCGACTGCTCTTCTTTTACATGTCGCCGGGCCCACCGTCGAAGTGAATTGGATGGGTGCGTGCTCGCCTGCCGCTCGCCCCATCATATACACTCGGGTAATTAATCGAGTGCCGCCTGTTTCGTATGTTGGGAATTTCGCACTCTAGCTGCTCTGTCTCTCTGTGTGGGATCTGCAACATTCTATTTCTTATGACTTCAGTAGGCACTTCTCAACTCAGCATTTTTTTTTTCTTTTTTTTTTCTGAGAGATAGATAGTATGGTGTATGGTACTTTTTTTTTTATTTTAACTTAGCCAAAAATATGAATCAATTAGGATACGAACTCGGGACCTCAGGTACCAACCAGTAAGCCCTTTACCACTTATGTTAGGGACAGTCGGTATAGCATTCTAAGCATTGTGGAATCTACAAACATAAGCACAATAGAAATTAAAATTTCAGTAGGCGCTTCCCAACGCAGCATTCTGTTTCTTGTGACTGAACATTGTAGAATCTACTAACATGAGCATAATATAAATGAAACTAAAGTAGGCGCTCCCCAACAATGTCTCATTGCGAAGTCTTTGACTTATTATCATATATTAATTTTATTTTAATTTAAAATTTTGTTGAATATTTTTAATATTAATTTTTAAAAATAATTTAAATTTTTAACAAGAGAATTATAATTTTCTAGTGGAGGCAAAATTGATACAGATAGCAGATAGGAGATTGCTCAGTGAAACTTTACTGGGTAGCCCCCACTGTAGCTTTTTTGGCACAATACTAGCTAATATTAGCGAGCTATTCTGTGTGGATTTGCACCATTTAAGGACTTAATATAGGGAGTAGAGACATTGGAGGACCTCTTCTAGACTATTGGCATATACATGGGTATGTATCCATACCAAATTGGCAACTATTAGGATGCATTTGGTTCGGATTACCCTGATAGGATTACAGGCAATTTCGCCTAGATTACTGCATTTGGTTCATCTATTAAATAATCTGATTAGTAATATAGTATTACAAATGGTCCAGGATTACACTGAGGGCGTGTTTGGTTCAAGTTATATAATATTACAGAGTATTTCGATATATTCAGATATTTTGGATTTCTAAATGAGATTAGTACTTATGTTGCATTAACGCGTTTGGTTTAATACAGTAACGTAATGCTAGATTTCAGTGTTTATAATATTATTATATTTGGTTTTTTCTATAAAATTCGGTAATCTAGACAATAAAGTATAGTCTATTCCAAAATTGCCCATAGTCATATTTTGTAAACATTTTTTTACTATTTACAAATAATATTTTTTTACTAAAATTATTTTAAATAATTTAATTTTTAAAATTTTAAATTTTAAATTTTAAATTTGAACAAAAATATAAATTTAATATTTTAATTTAAAATATAAGTATGAAATTTATAAATTAAAATCTAAAATATAAAAATAAATATAAAATAAATATTAAAGTGTTAAAAAAATTTAAAAATATATAAGAATTAAATTAAATAACAAATTTGAAGTTTAAAAATTAATTTGAACTTAAAATTTAAATTTAAAATTTAAAATTTGAAATTAGAATTTGAAATTAAAATGTAAAATTCTAAAATTCAAGATTTAAAATTTAAATTTAAATTTGAAGTTAAAAATTAAAATCTAAAATTAAATTAAAATTTCAAAAATCTTTAATTTAAAAGTGAACAATTAAAATTTTAAATTAAATTTTTTAATATTGACGTAGGTTGAAAGGTATTCGTAATTAGAGGGGCCCTATAAATTGTATATTTACATTAATATGCAAAGATACAACACACCCCACTTTCGTTAATAGTTATTTGGTGTACATCTTGCACATTTGTAATGCTACATTAATTGATGCCGATGTAGCATATCGATAAACCAACACACGGTAATCTTAACAGGATTGCCTGTAATCCTATTAGGATAAGCCCGCCAAACGCACGCCTAATGAAAATATTATTGAGCAATGGAGTGCAGTCATCTCGCATTACTCATGGGCATGGTTTATATTGTCTGTATATAAATTATAAGTTATCTGTCCGAACCTCCAAATCGCTTTCAATACACTTATTTTAAATTATCAATTTAAATTTTCAAATTGTCAATCTTTTAGATTTTAATCTTTATTTTCAATTTTAATATCAAATTTTAAATTTTAAATTTGTAATCTCTAATTTCAATTTTCAAATTTCAAATTTAAATTTTAAATATTTAAACTTCTAAATTTCAAGTTCGAACGTTTCAAGTTCAAGTTTCTAATTTTAAATTCCCTAGAAATTCATATGATTTTAAAATTTCAAAATTTAACAACTTCAAATTTGAGATTCTTAAATTTCTAAAATTAAAATATAAATTTTTTAAAATTTTTAAATTAAATTTTAAATTTATATTTATATTTATATTTATATTTTAAAATTTAAATTTAAAAATTTTATATTTATATTTTAAATTAAAATATCATATTTTATGTTTTCTTCATATTTAAAATTTTAAAATTAAAAATAAAAAAAAATGTAAATTTAAATTTAAATTATTTAAAATAAAATTGAGTAAAAAATTATATTTTTAAATAGTAAAAAAAATTGGCCAAATATGACTCAGGGCAACTTTCGAATAAATTACACATTGTTGTCAGGATTACTTAATTTTATAAATTGAATCAAATATAGTAATACTATACACATTGCAATCTATTATTATATTACTGTATTAAACTAAATGCGCTAATACAGTACCACTAGTAATCTCATTCAGAAATCTAGGATATTTGAATCTGTCGAAATTATCTGTAATGTTACATAACGTGAACCAAACGAGTCTTTGGGTATACTTGAAGTAAATTAATAAAAAACACAATAACAAGCCTAGATCTCTCAAAATTGTTTTGGGAGTCATGGGTGATAATGTGCAAAAATTTAAAATTTAAAATTTTTAAAATTCTATAAACTACACACACACAGACACACATACACACATATATATATAACTAAAGATTGATACTTGAATTCACAATTATAACATTGTTATTTTGAAAGATCTAAAAATAATTTTTTAGATTATTCGAATATAACAATTAATTAGCGTATGTTTTTTATTCAAACTTTTAAGCTCATATTCTAAACTTTATAAAGTAGTATAAAATATAGAAGATATAAATATAATAATGTGAAAAATATTAAAAGTTAAGGTTTTTTTGCATACCGATTTTTTATTTTGTAAAAATGGGCCACTTTTACGAATTTTATAGATTCGACCTGTACTTTAATAAATTGACCAAATTATTCTTATTTATCTTTCTCTTTCTTTTTTTTCTTTTTTCTTTTTTTTTTCCCTCTAGTTCGTGTTTCTCCTTCTGGTTCGTCCCCTTCCTCGCTGTTTCTTCATCTCTTTCTCCTCCAGTTTTTTTTTTCTTTCTCTTCCTTCTCCCCCCCAAGCCAACTCCGTGCTCCTCTCTCTTACGTCGCCCACACCTTCGCCGATTCCGGTTCACAGATTGCGGAGGTGAGGCTGCGGCGGGGGTAGCCATGGACAACGATAGCGACTATAGTGTGTCATGGAATTTAAGAATGACGGGGAGGGAAAACACAGATGCGGGGGCGGCTACTACAACAGAGCATGAGGAAAGAGGTGCTATAGCAAAAAGGATACAAAAGATGAAAAATAAAAAATAAATAATGTTAGAACAGATTGTGATAAAGGTATGAAATAGAAAGATTAAAAAGGCTTCAAGGCGTGTAGCAATGCCACTTTCCTTAAGGCTTAATCCGTCCCCACCGTTCTAACAATTTGGTGTGCACCGGGTCAACGAACAACCTCCCAGGATACAATGAAGCGTAAACCTCAACTGCGTTTGCACACACGAAGTCGAGCCTTTGAGCACTCACTCGATTAAGTTGTCAAAAGAAATAGAATATAAAACAAGAATGGAATTATTATGAATGAAGACTTCAACTCTTCAACTGTTTTCTGTCTGTCTCCTTCTGCAACCAATGCTATGGACTTATATAGGCCACGAACGGGTGCTTCATGAAGTAACTATTCACGAAAGGGTGTTTCGTGAAGTGACCTTTCGATTGTGACTTTTCATTTGATCATAACTACCAAATAGTTATATGAATCAAGTTCAATGAATATAACCATTGATTCCAACGGGCATATGTACGAAAAGACACACTATAAAGATGTGTCTTTTCATATCATATTCTTTCACTAAAAGTCACATCCTTTCACTCTAAGAGTCATACCCTTTGATTAGAGTTGCATCCACTCACTAAGGGTTGCATCCATTCACTAAGAGTTGCATCCATTCACTAAGGATTGCATCCTTTCATGAAGAATCACATCCATTCACTAAAAACAATAAACAAAATATATTATTTTAAAATTTTCCTTACAAATAAAATAAATAAAATTCTTATGGGAAGACCATCATACATTGTGGCCGCTATAGGAAAAACCAAAAGTAAAAAAGAAAGAACAAATTGGTAAAGTTGCACTATTTGAAGCTAAATTGTACCATTTGAGACTAAATTGTATCATTTAAAATTATTTGAAATTAAGTTGCACCACATAAACTCAAACTCTTTTGAGGATCTAAGTTGCATTATTTTAAACTATTTGATACTAAGTCTAAAAGGACTTATGGTATCAAATGATCTAAGTGCCTTATTAGATGAGGTATGAAATTGTAAATTTGGAGCAGGGAAAATATAGAATTAGTTGTGTGTCGTTGAGGAATCATAGGAATCTTTATCTTATTTTGCTTCTTGTACACATTGAGCAATATGGGCTACATATATTGTACTTAATCATAAATAAATAAAAATAGAGAAGCTATTATTTCAAACTCTCAAATTCTTACATGGTATCATAGCACCAATCCTAATATCAACGAAACCTTTGCAGCTTTTCTAATTCACGATCTCCACTCACCATGGGCAATCAGAAGATGGTGGTAGAGATACCAACATCATACTAGTTGAGTTCCTCGGATAATCTAGAGACCCTGTTAGTTTCCTGCTCTCTCATGGGAGGCAACTGTTCAACATGGGTAAGGGCA
>NC_033625.1:12841947-12844110 GCF_001540865.1 Ananas comosus
CCCCCCAACACGAAACAAATGACAACAATGGTCGAAAGAGTTAATCGAGCACCATCTTGATGCTAGGCTTGACACGATTAAACCCGCGTACTTGAACAAAACGTGATATATCTTAATATATATATGTATAAATGGGACACAGTGCCGTCTTGATCGGCATCTCGTTCGATTCGATCGCTAATGCTCACGTCGATCAATTGTTCGTATTTTTTTTAAAAAAAATAAATAAATAAAATATTTTCGAAATTATGCGACAAAAAAAAATGTATGAATACAACAAAAAAACAAATAGCAAAAAGAAAGCAAAAAAAAGAGAAAAGGAGGATAACCCTCCCCTTCTCTTCTTCTACTCTCTCTCAGCTTCGTGTCACGGAGAGAGAGAGAGAGGAGTTGAGGGATTGGGTTTCAACTCTCTCTTCTCTCTCTCATTCTCTCTCTCTCTCGCTCGCGCAGTCAAAACCAACAAAGAAAAGAAAAAAGAAAAAGAAAAAAAAAATACAACAAATACAGAAAAAAAAATGGGCGAGAGAAGTGGGCGTTTTTCCAACTCTCTCTCTCTCTCTCTCTGCTCTCTCTTCTCTCTCTCTCGTCTCGCAGGTGAGAACAACAAAAAAAAAAGACGAAAAGAAAAAAAATACACAAATAGAAAAAAAAAAAAGAAAAGAAAAAAGCGTTGTTCCTTTCCTCCACTGCGCAGTCAATCAAAAGAAAATGAAAGAAAGAAAAAAAACATAAAAAAAAAAGAAACAAAAAAATAGAAAATAAAAAAAAAGAAAAAAATTGTTCCATTCTCCCAGTACAAAAAAAAAAAAGGACAAAAAAAGAACAAGGAGAACAAAATTGGAGAAGTTCGATGTTGAAGTTATTTTTGAAAATGGTTCAATTTTATCATGGGCCAACAAGCAATATTCCATAAGGCAGTGTTAAAAAATAAGCACCAACCATATGACAGAAGCACCACATCAGATCCGCAGTCCAAGGACACAGAAATGTAAAGTCAAAAAACCAATCCCAGGCACATGGCAGATTTTCGGGTCCAAGACCAGAGCAGCACGAAGTAAGTTCAAGACCTATTTCGAGTTCCACATGGCAGATTCGGGGTTTAAGGCCCAGATATGTAAAGTATCCAAAAACCCAATCCAAGTGCCACGAACGCACATTCGGGACCAGCCTAGCAACATATTAAAGCCCGAAACCCATCTCAAGCCACATTGCAAATTTGGATACAAAAAACCAACATAACAAATTCATAATAAATAAACTTTCACACCAGAACCCAATCCACAAACAAAATTTCAAAATCCAAGTCACAAATAAGATCCAAACCCAAAGTCCACAAATAAAGATCCAAACAAAACCCAAACAAAAATCCAAAAATCAAAGTCCACACATAAAACCCAATCCGGAAGTCTACAAATAAACTCAAAAATCCAAATTCAATGACCAGAAAAGTGTTAACACTAAACCCAAAATTTCACACACGAAAAGATCGCTTAACACTAAAACCCAACCCCAACACGACCGTAAAGCCGCTAAACTAAACCAAATCCAACGACCGAAAGTCGCATAAACCAACACCCAAAATCAAACGACAAACAGTTCGTAAACTCTAACCCAAATTCAAAACGACAAAAGTCCGTTAAACTAAACCAAATCCAAAGACTGATAAAGTCGTTAAACCAAACTTAAAACGAACCGTCTGTCATATAAACTGAACGCAAATTAAAATTTCAAGCGAACCGCCATGTCATTAACTGAGGCAATTTGATCCTAATCGACCATCAAGTCTAATAAATGGTTTAGTTTTATAAAATTTATGTCAGTGGGGATGCCCTGCTTAGGTCAATGTACACCGACAAATATAATTATCAAATGTTTACCTTTTGTGTATTTGTCTCTTTTACTACATACAGCATGTAATTTGATTCTTATATCAAGGGCTTCCTTTACACACCGAAGTGAATGGACATTAACATTTGTACGATTCTTGAGTCATGATTCGGGAAGCCCATGCAACTATATCCTGATTCAACAAAAGAAAGTCTTAAGCAAACTCTAATACTCTACCCCACATGATCTGACCACTCTAAATAAGAAATAACCAGACCGGGAGGTTTCGTTCACCGGCAGCAGCACTCACGTCCTCCGTATATCCTCCTCCTC
>NC_033625.1:12844135-12863516 GCF_001540865.1 Ananas comosus
TTGCAAAGCTCAATTCTCTTTTTCTCTTTTTTTGTTTCGTTTTTTTTTCTTTTTTTTAACCTCCGACAATATATATGGCCATAGAGTTTAATTCTCTTCCCTCTTTTTGTTTTAGACGTCTATGGAGAGCGTTCAAGAATGCTATGCTTATGTCGGAGTTCTTCCTTCTCTCACTCGTCCGCTTTTTGACTGCGGCCCAGAAATTTTTTACGAAGGGGTTCCATTGAACCAGTGGGTAGTTATGCATTCCTCTGTGATGGCTAATTTCACCCAATGATACTTTATCGATGCCGGATCGAATAATGCCGTTTTACTACAACCCACGGGGAATACAAGTGGTGTCACGCCCCGAGTCCGCCTATTTGGTCGGTTTCGAGCACGCCAACAAACCGCCGAACGGACAGGGTTTTTCCTGTACCGCGGACAGAGTCTCTCCTGTACATTCAAGGCGTCGCAATTAATACAATATACGAAGTTCCAACTAGGAACACATTTCAACCAAAGATTGCATAAGAAAATATCAAAAATATAAATCTACTTACTATTACAAGCAATCATCACACATTGTACATTTTTACATTCTTAGGTTACATCATATTTGATTCCTTTATTCTACTTCCAAATATAATCTAGTTTTAACATAGTTATTACAACATTGTTCTTACAATTATCACACTCTTGGTTCTTTGCATTTTATACCCCTAAGAAGCCGACTCAGGGTGTTGCTATCTGGTCTCAATGATATGGCGCTATCTATGGAGCTAGGCCCTTGCCTCGCGCCGTCGCGCCGCTCACGTGTGAACCTGTAACACCCCAAAACAACGTGGGATGACAACCAACTCCATGATTCCCAGTGGGTACGGCCACCCAAGGGAAGAGCTCGACCATCAGGCCCAAAGGAGGCAAACAACATGTTAGTCCAATAGATAGATATAAAATCATGCAACTAACATTACCATGCCTTTGCCTCACAACATGCAATATGTCAATATGCAACTCATATAGTAGATTAATTGCTTCTACTCTTTATTCTTATCCATTCTTTACTTTTAGTCATTCTTTACTTTACTAGCTATTCTTTAACATTTGCCTTTCTTTATTCTTTATTACTTGCCATTTTTTAGCACTAGCCTTTCCTTATTCTTTATTCTTAATTCTTTACGCTTTACTAAGGGTACTTACACCTTAGTAATATTATACACATTAGCCTTTCTTTCCTAAGGTTACTTTACCTTAGCCAACTATGCTATCCGACTCGGTCTTGAGTCAATCAACTGCGGATAATCTGCGCTCTGCCCAGCTCGAGGTGAAGGAACTCTCACATGCACCTCAGCCTTCAATCACAAACCACATCACCCAACGGATCGCCCAGAGCTGCGTATATCCATGGTCAGGGATCCCCCGTTGGGAGAGGAACATGCCGCATACACCCGCAGTCGAGATCCCCGATAGGGAGAGGAACATGCCACATGCACCCTGGCGCTCATTATTCTTGCTCATTGACAAGCCTCGAAGTTCTTCTGGTGGGAGAGAAACGTGCCATATGCACCCGCGGCCAAGAACTATCGAGCTTATATGCTGCACTAGCAGCTGCTGCACAAGCAGCAGGGATTCCGGAATCCACTTTACATCTCTCAAGGGTTGGTCTCACCCTATTGTATCGACCTATCTAGGTCCAAGCCTTTACTCAACCTAAGTTGATACATTAGGTTCAACGTCATTATCTTCTTAGCCTAGGTTCATTAACACTAGGTCCAACATTCTTTACCACCTAGGTTCATTTGACTATAGATTCCATGTCATTATGTTCACAATCTAGGTTTACTTGACTCTAGGTTCAATGCCACTCATGTTCTCGTTTTCCTAGTTGTCCACACCTAAGAATTATACTTGACATGCCACTCGTGAATAACCTGTTGGCTTAAATGGGCCAGCATCCCTCCCTGTGGCGGGAGGCCATGTGGGCCGAGTCATGTTCGAAATGGCGTGAGGCTAGGTTGGGCCGAGTCATGTTCGAAATGGCGTGAGGCCAGGTGGGCCGAGTCACAATCGAGACCCGTGAGCGCTGTTTCTGTACGCTTTAAGTGAATTGGTTGCGTATTTCTAACAGCTCGAGCTTTTGGGATTAATGGTTAGCAGCCGAACGTCCGCATCAAGTGGTATCAGAGTCTACGACGTCACGGGTTCGATTCCATGCCATGCTGCAAATGTTGCCGGCTGGAGGGGATTGTTGGCTTAAATGGCTCGATCCCTCCTGTGCGGGAGCATTGGCAGGTCATGTTTCGAAATGCGTGAGCCGGTTGGGCCGAGTCATAATTCGAAGTGGCGTAGTGCAGGTGGGCCGAGGTCACAGATCGAACCGTGAGCGCTGTTTCTGTATTTAAGTGAATTGGTTGCGTAATTTTAACAGCTTGAGCTTTGGATTAGTGGTTAACACCGAACCGATCCGACAATAACCTAGTGTCAATGACACTAGGTTCATTATATCATTGTTAACTCTATGTGCCTTTGACACTAGTTCAATGCCACTCGATTGTAGCGGCATTCTATGTAACACACTTACACATACCCTTTATACTTATATTCTTATCTTATCATATATGCATTATCACTACATCTTTCTACTTAGTTAACATGTAATCCACTTACTTATGTCTTAGACTAACAATCATCAAGCATATTCTCTTTAGTCACTCATACAACAACTTTATTTCTTTCTCAATATCATCTGATTTACACATATTAGCTGTGAGCAGGGCTACTCTAGCATTCGTTACTTGGCACATATTACATGCATTCTTTATTAGCATTTCAATCATGCATCCATTTCTAAAGCATGCATCTAGTTCATGTTACTTGGCATTTAACTCATGCATTTATCTAGCATATGTCTTACATACTCATTTAGCATTTAGCTCTTGCATTCACTAGCATACTTCACATGCATTTACTTAGCATCTAGCCCATGCCATTATATGCATTTATTAGCATCATTATAGTGCATTCTTACTTAACATTCTTATCATGCATCAATAGTGAATCACACTACACTTTGGCATGAAGGCGATCTAGTCGCTTCGGTAAGCACAACCCACCTTTCAACGCGTTCTGATTGCTTGTCGTCACTTGCAATCGGCCTCCCACGGTACCCGTGACCTGGTTTGGCCCGAACTCTTGTGCGACCACCCGAACGGCCACCAATCCGCGATCCGTCTGTTCGGGAGTTTATTCCCTGACACCACGATACTCCCGATCCATTTTCATGATTTTTGGAGGCTTATCCCGCGTGCTGCGGCTGTCTGTACCAAAACAGACTGTTTCGTCAATAACCTCACGTACACTCGTCGGATTGTCGAACCGAGCGCACCAACGCGTTCGTTATACCCCCAATTAGGTTTGTATAGGGTCAATTGAGATCAAACCCAAATATTTACAAAAACCCTCTTTTGGAGCCCTAATACCTCACTATTGCAATTAGCTTCATACAAGCCATTAATCTTGCAATAAATGAGATCAATTACTTCTAGAGCATCATTAAACATCATCTAGCTAAGCTCAAAGAGGTCTAAATCATGCCCTAGCATTCAACATGAGAGGCTCAAAGAGCTTACCTCAACTAGCTAGGAAGAAGATAGAGAAGGTGATGATGGTATTTCTCTTGATCCTCCTCTCCTTCTTCTCCTTCTTTTTCTTCTCTTTCTTTCTCTTCTTCTTCTCCTTCTTTTCTTTCTTGAGAGAGAGAGGGAGAGTTTGAGGGTGTTAAGGTTGAGAGAAATGAGAGAAAGATCTCATTCCACAATCTAATAGCCTCTATTAGTGCAAAATTGCTGAAAACACCCTCAACAATGCATTTCTCGCAACAACTCGAACTGGGCATTTTCGGACTCAGGGACCGGTCCTTGGACTTGAGGGACCGATCCCCGTAGGGTCCAAAATTCCGGCATTTAGGACTTAGCCAAATTTTCAGCTTTTTCACCGTTTTCGCTCCGTTTTCGCTCCTTTTCGCTCGTTTGACATCCGATTCGTTTCAAACCGAACCGAGACTCTCCAAACATATTTTCATGCATGTTTTCATCATCTTTTCATCCACACTAATGCCGGATTTAGTCCATGATCCAACATAGCCTTTCGGGTCCCGTTTTCGCGCCCTATGCGCACCGAAACACCCGAATGCTCCCGAACTTCGCCGGAATAATTCCAACGGCTTTCTAAGCTAACATACATCGTAACTTCATGAATTAGAAGTTCGGTATATTACAAGTGGGGCAGAGGACGTGCATTGTTTGAGCCTCTACATTTTACAGAGTCGCCCTAGTTGGCGGGGTCTTCGAATTCTTGGCGATAAGACTATCTTGAACGGCCTTACAGAATGGAAGGATGACATAATCCGACGATTCAAGATAAGACTATCTTGGTGTTCTAAGACTAATACTTTTCATTTTTCTTATGGGGAGATTGGTATCTCTCTTTGGGATATTAGGGTATTAGGAGGTATTCCTATTCTCGGAGAGATGTATGAAGAGTTCATACCAAGGAACTATGATCTTGATATCTATAATGCTAGTCTCACTTCTTTGCTTACAGTATATGAGTGGCTTACTATCAGAAACCAAGGGGGTCCGGTTTATTATAATCATTGGATTGATTATTGGTATTAAGGTGATATCGCGTCTTCTTCTCGACCACATTTGATTAGTGATGATGAGCATTGTATTGGCCCACCCATCAAGAACAATGGCTATAGGGCTACGTTCTTATCATTGTGGCTTTGCAAATTCATTATGCCATCAGGCCAAATTAAGGGATACGATTCGCCCAGAGGTCTTTGTTATGGCCTCCAAATTGGGTGAGGGGCTCAAAGTCGCTCTAGCTCCTGCAGTGTTATGCTTAATTCAAGTGGCTTTAGGTCACATAGCCTCTGATCCGCAGGGACCTTCCAATTCTAATTACCGCTTCCCTATTCATTTTTTGGCAACGTGGATTCATTCTCACTTCCGAGGGGCTTGCACCCGCGTAAAATTCGATGCCGAAGTTATAAGGGTGCTGAATCGCATGCAAATCCCCGAAATGTTGCGATTTAAAGATGCGAGAATTACTTCTTATAATTCGAGAAGACATCACCAAGACGCAAAGAGATCGAGGATACATCTATGGCAACAGGGTTTGGCGCCCGTTCCCATTCGCTCCATCCAAAGAAGGTTGGGTTCATGAAATAGTTAATTTGGCGGGGTGACAGAGTTCCCAGATAATATCAAGGAGTACCTGATGTCCATCCGTCATAGTATCATACCACTTCGTATGGGAAATATACTCCATGCACAACTTTACAATCCTCACAGGTTTGCTCGCCAATTTGGTTTTGATCAGCACTATGCTAGAGATGCTGACAATATAGCTAGGATTGTTGTTTCAGCTAGTGTGTTGAGAGGATATTGGTCACACTTCATAAAAGTCCGCCATTTTACCAGATTTTTTATTCCAAATGCGAATCGTGTTGGAAAACCAACACGTTTGTATGCTCTTTGGTGGAGGAGTATGTTAGAGCCTTATTTCTCGTCTGGAATTGATTCGTTGGTTGAGCATGAATTAAACCCAAAGAAAATTCACAGATCCATCCCTAGGTCTTTGTCTGTGGAGCCTCAACGCGGTGCTCGTGATATAAGTCCGTTTACTCATACAGCTAAGCAAAATCTCGTGGCAGAATCTTCTCATTATTCTCTTCAGCAAACGCACGAGATTCCGGACGTCCCTAATTCATCTTTGCTTGTGCATAATTGATTCGAACCCAATATAGTAAACGATCAGATCGCTGCAAAAAGAGGGCTCCCGAAGACTCGAGCTGCAGAGACCCGAAAAGACCCTGTGTTGATGCATCAATGGCCACGACGAGCGTCACAAGAGAAAAAGGTAAACACTTATATGCATTGTCCTTTTTTTTTCCTCTTTTCTCTTATTTATTTATATCTCTCTTCTTTTTCTCACTCTTTTTTTTTTTTAAGCATCTCAAATTCATATAAAGTGTATTCCTGAGGAGAAACTGTCATCACCAATACCCTCTGGAGGTATCCAATCTTATTTCTCTCTTTTTTTTCTTTTTTTTTTTATTCGTCCCTTTTTTTTCTTGCAGACTATCTTAATGAGAATACTTATTCTTCCATGATTGGCAACAAAGTAGAGCCTTCTCTAGTTCTTGCTTCTTTTGATGAGGGTGGTGAGCCTTTCTTCTCTATCCCTTTCTCTCTTTTTTTTTTTTTTCTTTTCTTACTAATTCACCTATGTTTTGTTATGTAGGTCGTGACCATAATCCCTTGATTGATGCAAAGGCTATTGTGGTGGATCCTTAGGACATTGCTTCCCCACGAGATGCCTCCTTTTTTTTTTTTTCTTGAAATATGGGCAGGTCTCCTAACTACCCCTTTTTNTTTTTTTGAATATCTTGAAATATGGGCAGGTCTCCTAACTACCCCTTTTTTGTTTGCAGAGATCGAAGACAGTATCCCTTCTCGATATAACCCTGAAGTCGACTATGAACCAACTCCATCGGTTAGTAAGGATAATTCGGACTAGCCTCAAGATACGGTAATCTCATAAGACCTGTATACGAAGACCACTCATGTGCTTCCAGTATAATGATCACTAATTTGCTCTCCTTTTCCCCTTTTTAGTGGGTAGTTGACGAAGATGTCTCAGATACAAATATAGCAGTTTTCGCACACACTCTAATAGGAAAGACAAATATGGCAGTTTCGGCGTACACTCTAATAGGAAATGAGTCCAAGGATAATGTTGATGATACAGCTACAACAAAAGAGATTTGGAGATTAAGTCTGTAAATGGAGATGATCCTATTGCGGCTGTAGGCGTTTCGTCGAAGAACATGCTTTTGGAAAGAAGGTGGTGGCACAGGTCATCCAATATCTTCCGACCATGGCGTTGGACAGGAAAGTAGACCCACTTTGATAGATCATTTGATCGAGATAGTAAGGACCTCCAGTTATCACACTTATCCCGTCATCCAAGTAAAAATTATCGAGTATTGTGAGATTCTGTCCCGTATAGGGGTTGACACCTCTGGCTTGAATATGCATCTCCATAAGTTATTCAGGGAAGCAGAAGCTATTTGAGAGGTTGCAGCTTATCCATCTTATTCTTCGTCGGCTCGAATCTTGAAGGCCGAGGAGCACATGGCGCGAATCACTAAGGAGCTCAAAGATTATGACTCTAAAAGGAGTTCTCTGACCCGAACTAAGGAACAAGCTTTGACCTTACTTGATCAGCAGCGCCATAGGGTTGAGGATTTAGAGAGGACTCTCGCGGCAGCGCGAGCAAAGGAAGCAGAATTGAACGACGAGGTCAATACTATAAACGAATGCATCTTTCGGCTTGACTCGGGCAAGGATAAGGCAGTGGCAATAATAGAAGGAGCAATTGAAGAATTTGGAGCGACTGAAGATAGCCATAGCACAACGGTGGAATTCAATCATCTTTCTAATCTCATAAAGGATTTTGAACATCATTGCAAGGAGTTTGATTTATGAGCCTCTATTTTTTTTTTTTCAGAACCTTTCTTTCTTTTTTTTTTTTAAGAACCGGAACTCACCTTTGTTTATGATTTCATCTCAAGACAGTAGTAATTTCCTACCTTTCATATTGTTATTCTTACTTCTCTGCCTTCTTATTTTTTGCTTGGCTTTGAAAGGTAAGCCAGTATTTCCTCCTTGAGAAGGTTTTGAGAAATGTGTTTTGTTTGATTTGTTTGACCTCCGAAAGCAACTCAGTGTATCGAGATTGCTGCGTATAACCGACCCCAAAGGGTGAGTTAGCATTCCATCGTCGGCAAGAGGAACAAAGAATATTGTTAAGTTTATTTGGCCTCCGGAAGCAACTCGGTATATCGAGATTGCTGCGCATAACCGACCCTAAAAGGTGAGTTAGCATTCCATCGTCGGCAAGAGGAACAAAGAATATTATTAAGTTTATTTGGCCTCCAGAAGCAACTCGGTGTATCGAGATTGCTGCGCATAACCGACCCTAAAGGATGAGTTAGCATTCCATCGCCGGCAGGGAAAGGTGTGGATTTTAGGTTTATTGGAAGCTAGCGCCTGTGAGGGTTTTCACTAAAGACCTTTTCCCTAACTTTTGCCTGTGAGCCAAATGCAGGTTTTCTCACAGCGGGGATTCCATTTTTTGCCTGAGAAATTTATTCACAGCTGGATTTTTTCTTCTTCTTTTATTTATTTATTTATTTATTTATTTTTATGGATATTATTTTTTTCAAAAATCATCCGTTGATCGGTGGCATCGGTCTTTCTTCTTGTGAACTGGACCTTGTCCTTGTGGTAGTACTCTTCCAGACCTTAATTTTATTTGCAGGGTATCTCTTTTATCATTTTTCGAATCAGTACTGACATCAACTGCCCTACAAATCTCACTCTGAATTTTCTTCGAACTCTTGCCTTCATAAGAGTGAAGCATATCTATTATCGTCCTTGTCTAAGAGCTTATATTTTTCACTGCCGTAGCAACACAGTCTAGATTTGACTTTAAAGAATGGACGTCTAGCTGCAGTCTTTTCACATCGTTCCTACTTATAGGATACGAGTTTCCATTCTTTTTAATTCTTAATTTTGGGGGGAAGATTCGTATGCCAGCCATGCACTGTCACTTTCTTCGTTCACCATTGCTGTTTGTTTACTTTTTCATCTCCGTTTATTAACAGACTCTTTAGAGTGATTTTCGGAAATGGTGATCACTCTACAAGACTCCCTGTTGAGAGTTTTCTCTTCAAGCTTTTTTAAACGTTGACAACTTCTATAAGAGTGGCCATTAGTTCTACAGAAGCTGCAGATGATAGGCTCATTCTCATCATATGGTAGATATGTTCTCAGGGATCTTATGTTCCTTGTAGCTTGATTCTTCTTGAAGCCTTTACTGGTTGAGGGTTGCATTTGATTTCTCTTTGCATATTGTTCTATGTTATGCCCCCACTCCTGATGGCTCGGAGAAAATCGAAGTTGTGCTTCTCTTTGCTCTGTTTTCTGAGTCTTCTTAGTTACAAAAGTGTTCCAAAACTCTGGAGAAAGAGGGTTGTCGAGCCCCATCGTTTCTTGGGTTCCTGCACTAATTGCATTAGTTTCCTCCACTTGTGGATCTGTCAAGACTGAACGAGATAGGGTGATGGCATCGGTTTTATATTGTTTCTCAACCCAATCTTTAAACACCCAAAATCCTTCAATAGAGTGATTGACTATTCTATGATAGAGACAATAATTTGAGTCATTGATTTTACCGACATCTTTTGGTCTCTTCGGCTCTGGTAACTGCAGACCACTTTTGATAGCATCATTGAGTATTTTTTTCACTTTGTCTCTTTTAAAGGAGTAGACTTTACTCTTTCTTTTCCCCATAGTCATCTTATAGTTACCACCGCCCAACATTGGCTTAGATGTCGGCCCAACTGAGGTATTAGGCTTCTTCTCTTTTTCTATATTGTTAGCGTAGGCGGTTCTCGAATGAGTGGTTTTGGCTTCAGCTTCCTTTTTATCTTCCTTCTGAGATCTAGAAGGGTAAACACTCGTCAAAATTTGTGGATCTGTTTTCTCTAGCTTTGAGACATTCAGTATAAGATCCTGAAATGTGGTGCAACTGGTAGTAAAAAGGAACGGGGCCATCCAGTTGTCTATATTCCCCTTGAGCAGCTCTACTGCTTGAGGTTGCTCTAGGGTTGCTTCACATCGAGTTATGTAGTCTAGTATTGATTCATGTTTCTTTCTTTTAGTAGCTGCCAGATCAGCTATTGAAATTTTATCGCTAACTGTAGCGAGTTTTGCTCGAAAAACATTCTCCATTTCACTCCAAGTTTTGATTGAGTCATCTTTGAAAGAA
This sequence comes from Ananas comosus, assembly GCF_001540865.1. Taxonomy (NCBI): domain Eukaryota; kingdom Viridiplantae; phylum Streptophyta; class Magnoliopsida; order Poales; family Bromeliaceae; genus Ananas; species Ananas comosus. The sequence goes on from NC_033625.1 coordinate 12,854,021, forward strand.
TAATACCAGTCGAAAGCTATCCCAGTCAAACTTTGAGGGAATTGGCGCAATAATAACACATTGTTGCCTCCGGTGTTACCACACGTGGCCTTGAAATGTGCCAAATGTTAATCCGGATTGCCCACCCCATTAAATTGTTTGAATTTAGGAATGATATACCCTATGGGAAAGGGTATATCATCATATTCCACAGGATATGGATGCCCCATTCCTTTCTCTTTGAGTATTGACCCTACCATCGACTCTTTTAGTTGAAGGGCAATAAGTTCTGATATTTAATCTCTGGTCATATTATGAGTATCTTTCTAGATGCGAGCTGTTGTAGTCAACTGATTTGTTTGATTTTCTTCGGTGGATGAGTTCAAGGTTGGCTGTGTAAATTGAACTTCAGGGTTGCGCAATTGCACTCCCATGTGTGTCTGTATGTTGATGACCATTTCCAAGACCTCGTCTAACTTTCTATTCAGGTTTGATATATCTTTATCATTTTCCTCCAGTTTCTTTTTCATTGAATCGATTAGGAGATCTTTAGGATCCCGGGAAAGAAAAGCGGGCTCCTTTTCATTCTCCTCCATGTTAAACGGGTCTAGAGGTAAGTCAGTATTAGGGTGCTAAGGTAGGTCAGTGTTGGGATGTTCTGCTATCTCTTGAGAGGAATCACTTCTTTTTGTTTCAGGGGCCTTCTTCCTTCTACGTAGGAGGGCGGCTTTCATAGCTATCTCCCTCAGTGTTAGATTATCATCTTCATTATCTCCTTCTGTATGATTGACCACCCTCACTGTGTGAACAGTCAATCTCTTGGAGTTTTTTATTTGTTTCTCCTGATCATTGACTGGTTTAACAGTATTCTTTACCCTCCACTGCTTCGTAATTTCTTGTTCACCTGCAATGGTTACTTTTGCCCCCTAATTGTATATGTTTTCACCCATACGATGCCTTTTGACCTCTTTCAAGGCCTCGTAAATACGTTGAAATATAGTTGTTTCTTTATGTCTTGGCGACGCCTCACTAGCAGATCGTAGGCGGCTTGCCTCGTTAACAGGTCGTAAGTGACCCATTTCTGTGTTCGGGCGGAGAACAGCGGTGGGTGAATTCTTTTTGACGAACTTGAGTGGGGCGAACTTGTTATGCATGAGACCCGCCGGTTCGACTATAGCCTTGATCAGCGGTGGTGCCTCTGTCCCCTTGTCTTCCCTTGTCTTCTCTTTAAGGAACATCTGGCGTTTCTCTTAAAAGATCCGGATTTTAGATGAAGTGCCATCTCGGCAACTTCACCTGTAGAGGTCGTCAGTCTATCGAAAACTGATTTTCTTGGAGTCTCCGAATCAATGGTTTCAGAATTGATAGGGGCCAATCTTTTAAAGACAGACATCCTTGTAAGCTGGCCATCAGAAAATTTGAGTCGGCCCTCCATCACCATCCTTGTTGCGGCAGAAGGAACAACCAATCGCTCCTTGGCAGGCCTGCGAGGAGGATTCGGGATGATGACGTTTGGGCGCCTCCTACGTGATGGAAGGTGAGCAATCACTCAGTTGTTTGGAGCCAGAATGGCTTTGTCCTTGGAGTCCGTCGAAGTCCTGCCCTCACCAAGTTGAGTGGCTCGCTGGGGCATGACAGTAGTTAGAATGTCCTCAGTGATGGTGCCGAACTAGATGGTGACACCGGCAGCCTCTATCTTCATCATGGAAGCGGGAAAGCGAATTTGTGCTGCATTGACCGTGGTGTTGTTTGACGCCATTGCTCTGCATATACAAGACAGCAGATGTCAGTCACACATAGATATAAATATATTTTGGTCTTTTATTAGCATTTATTAATTAGGTCTCAAAGATGGAGGGTGAAGCCATGTCTCACCGGGCGTGCCATTTTGTCTGCCGCGAATGAACCGGCCCCGCCGTAGGTGTTTTTAAGGCGAGTGGTCATTCATGGTAGATATTATATTTGTTTTTCTTTTGGAATCAGGATTATAGGTTCATGACTTCCAACAGACTCAAGAGTTTGCTGTTAATTACTCCACACTTTCGGTGTTAATGAACCATCGATTAAGAAACCAAATATAAATATTGATAATAAAAGAAACAAAACAGACAAATAAAATTTTATTAATATGATTTCCGTGCACATGGCTTAAGCAAGGGCATTCCCCCACTGTACATAAATTTTATAAAACTAAATACTCAGTTTATAGACTTGATGGTCGATTAGGATCAGATTGCTCAGTTTAATGACATGGCGGTCGGTTGAAGTTTTGATGCTTAGTTTAATGACATGACGGTCGGTTTAAGTTTGGTTTAACGACTTTGCAGTCGTTTGGATTGGGTTTAGTTTAACGACTTTTCGGTCGTTTGAATTTGGGTTTAGTTTAGCGACTTTTCGGTCGTTTGAATTTGGGTTTAGTTTAGCGACTTTTCGGTCGTTTGAATTTGGGTTTAGCTTAGCGACTTTTCGGTCATTTGGATTTGGGTTTAGCTTAGCGACTTTTCGGTTGTTTGGATTTGGGTTTAGCTTAGCGACTTTTTGGTTGTTTGGATTTGGGTTTAGTTTAGCGACTTTACGGTCGTTTGAATTTGGGTTTAGTTTAACGACTTTTTAGTCGTTTGAATTTGGGTTTAGTTTAACGACTTTTCGGTCGTTTGAATTTGGGTTTTGGGTTTTATTTGTAGACTTCGGATTTTTCTTTTTATTTGTGGACTTTGGATTTTTTGGATTTTGTTTGTGGATTTTGGGTTTTGGATCTTTATTCATGGACTTTGGGTTTTGGATCTTTATTTGTGGACTTTGGATTTTTGGGATTTTGTTTGTGGATTTTGGGTTTTTAGGATTTTGTTTGTGGATTTTGGGTTCTGGGTTGAGAAGTTTATTTGTATGAATTTTTATTGGTTTTGGATCCAAATCTACATGTGGCTTGAGATGGGTTTCGGGCTTTATATGTTTTAGGCCTTGGATTCGAATCTGCATGTGAACTTGGATTGGTTTTGGACTTTACATGTTCTGAGCCTTGGACCCGAATCTGCATGTGGATTGCAATTAGTCTTGAACTTTACGTGCTCTGGGCCTTGAACCCGAATCTGCATGTGGGCTGGAATTGATTTTGGACTTTACATGTTCTGGGCCTTGGACCCGAATCTGCATATGGGCTTGGTGCTTTATTTTTTTTTACTGCTTATGGAATTTGTTTGTTGGGCCCATGTTAGATTGAACCATTTTCAAAATAACTCAAATCTAATTTCTCAAATTTTGTTCCTTGTTCTTTTTTTCCTTTTTTTTTTTGATTGACCAGGAGAGATGGAACAATTTTTTTCTTTTTTTTTCTTTTCATTTCTTTTTTTTTCTTTTTTTTTTGTTCTTCTTTTTTTTTTCTTTTTTTTTTCTTCATTTCTTTTGTTGATTGCCAGAGAGAGGTAAGGAACAACTCTTTTTCTTTTCTTTCTTTTTTTCTATTTGTTGTATTTTTTTTTCTTTTCTCTCTTTTTTTTGTTGGTTCTCACTGCCAGAGAGAGAGAGAGAGAGTTGGAAACCCAACTTCCCCCTTTTTTTTTTTTCGTATTTGTTGTAATTTTTTCTTTCTTTGCGTTCTTTTTTTTGTTGTTCTGAACTGCCAAGATTCCAACTCCCCTCTCTCTGGAGAGAGATTCCAACTCTCTCTGTGAAGAGAAGAGAGAGAGAGAGAGAGAGAGAGGGGGAGGGTTTAATCACTCGCGTTTTCCGCCTTTTTCTTTTTTTTTTTTGTTTTCTTTTGCGTTTGTTTTTTTTTTTTTTTTATTCATCATTTTTTTATGTCAATATATCAAAATTTTTTTATTATTTTTTTTTAAAAAAATATCGAATTGATCACGTCGAGCATGTACGATTCGAATCGAACTAAGAGACGAATCAAGACGTCACTGCGTCCCATTTTTTTTTATTCATTTTTATTATTGTTATATTATATTATTTATTTATATATATATATATATTTATATTAATATATAAAGAGAGAGAGAAGAGAGAGAGAGAGAGAGAGTAAGGCTACTATGCTATTGAACAGCACGGAGCCTCGTTCTTCCAGCTCCGTTTTCGATTTGCGACTTTCGAATCGTCGATAGCCTCATCTTTTTATGATTTTCGAATTCATTTTGCCTAGTGATCGAAAGGGTCTCAAATTCAATAATTTAATGACTCAGAAGTGAGCCGATTTGCTAAGTTCTATATACGCTGTACGAAATATCAATCGCCCTAGAAATTGTGATGAAATTCTTTTCATACTAATATTAAACAAGATCATATCTTGATCTAAAATTTCTAATATCATATTTATCACGTTTTGTAAGATTTTTATTTCAGCCCCGTTGATCTTGAAGCCTCTTGGACTTCACTAGCTAAACTAATATCCGAAAAATTCGCATAATTTAACGGAGCCACATCGACGATTCGAAAGTCGGTCAACATTCGAAAACGAGCTGCAGGCAACGGAAGGCCTCGGGCTTCCGATAAGCTAAGTATTCCTATCCATATAATATTATATATTATAATATATAAATATATATATTATATATATATATATATATATATCACGTTTTGTTCAAGTACGCGGGGTTTAATCGTGTCAAGCTTATCATGAAGATGGCCGCTCGATTAACCTTTTCAACCAAGTCGAGCCTATCGCGAAAATAGCCGCACGGTTTACGCAGTAAAATGAACGGTGCTCGATAACCCATTAGCGATGCATACGCCCGATGAAAGTGACGATTTGATGTCAAATTTGATCGATTCGAAACTTATCACGAAGATAGTCGGGTTGATCAAATTGACAAAAAAACGCACTTATGCTATGCATATGCATACATATCTCCTATTGTTGTAGAAGTCGTCGTGATTCTTGTTGTCGAACTCGTAGTCGAATGAGAGAGTCAAAGTCCTTTTTTTTTTTTTTTTTTTTTGTTGCTGTGGTACGGACAAAGGAGGTGGGGTGCACATGGCACCCTCCTCTGCCAGCATGGCCAAAAGGCCTCTTCCTTTGTGCATGTACCCGAGGGAGAGAGAAAGAGGGAGAGAGAAAAAAGTAAAAAAAAATAAATAAATAAACATTCCTTCTCACCTTTTGTTTTCTCTCCGGTTCTCCTTTTTTTTTCTTTTTTTTTTCTTCTGCTAAAAAAATTCTCTAGCCCTTTTTCAAAGTTTTGATCTTATTTTTATATAGGATTCAAAAATGATTCCCATTTGGGAATAGTTTGAAAATCAACTAATTGAGAAATCAAACCTCAATGAACTAATTTATACTCGTTTTGTTTTATTTTGAATACTTTCCTTCTTCTTTTTTTTTATTTCCTTTTCTCTTTCTCCTTATATATATATATATATATATATTGAAACTAGACTACTATATAAGGCAAAATCCATTTGCTACCCAGTTTTATTAAACCTTTGGATTAACTCTTTTCATTATCTTCTATCCATTGGATAAATACTATAACCCAGTAGTGACCATCAACCTATGGGTACCTACTCACTCTAGCACCGCCTAATGACATCCTGACCCTATCAAATTTTTCATCCAAGGGCATATAAAACTGATAGCAAAAAAAGCGTTTTAACTATAATATAATTCCAAGCCTAATATATATATTAAATATAATAATATTCTGGAATCAATATTAATTAAAATACGCTTTTTGACTATCCAAGTTTTAGCTCCTTTGATTTAACAAATTGTAGGTCGCGAATATATTAGTCGTTAGTAGTGAGTGGTCCCCTAGGTTACGTTGTCCTCAGTATATTATAATTAGGCTGGAATATTATTAATAGTAAAACGCTTTTTTTGCTATCAAGTTTTTAGCCCTTGGATGAAAAATTGTAGGGTCAGGATGATATTAGTCGGTTAGAGTTGAGTGGTCCCCCTAGGGTTGAGTGGTCCCTACTGGGTTATAGTATTTAATCCAATGGCTAGAAATAATGAAAAGAGTTGATCCAAAGGCTAAAAAACTGATAGCAACAATGGGATTTTGCTACTAATAGTAGCCCAGTCCAAATATATATATATATATATATATATATATATATATATATATTAGAATTTGAATTTAAGTAGAATATGACACCTACTCTAATTAGGATATATACTTTTTTTTTATATATATGTACCTTCTCCTTTTTTTTTTAACTCGAACAGGATCTCGAGGAAGGAGAGGTGCACACAGTGCAGGAGGAGTGGGTGATGTGGGTAGATTGTCACAATAGCGAACAGCTCGTCTAGTTGTGACTACCCATTCAGCCCAAGCTACAAATCAGCTCCAGAGTTCAACCTAAATGGCCCCAAGCTTCACAAATAAACAATATCAACAGCTTTTAGCACTTGATCAATTAAATAAATATCAAGTAAGAATTTCACTCACAATGATATTATGGATTGAATACTGGACACAGGAGTCTCAATGCATATCACCGAATGATAGAATATTTTGACGAACCCGAAAGAGTAGAAGCATCGTACCCTATATAACTCCCAAATGGGAGGACAGTTCGGGTTAAGATAACGAGACAAATGAAATTAGGCCCGAATTTAATTTTAAGAAATGTTCCTTACGTTCCTGGTTTTATGTGCAATTTAATTTTGCTTCAAAAATTGACCGCGGATCTAAACTATTTGGTGACAATTTTTCCTGATTTTTGTCTTGTATAGGACCTCACCTTGAAGAAGCCAATTGGAGTAGGTGAATTGAGGGGAGGGGTCTATAATCTCAAGTGCGTGACACTATTGTCAGCATGTGCGGTAACCACGGCGGAGAGCTATAATTTATGGCATCGACGACTAGGACATCCCTCGCGCTATGTTTTGAATTTAATTCCAAAAATTTCAATTAACAAGTATTTTAGTGATTAGCATATTTGAAGTATCTAGAAAATAAAATTTATAATTTTTCAATATCATTCACCTAGAGATCGAAAGGATTCAAAATCAACAAATTTTAATGATTGATATAAATCATTTGCAAGTTTAACGGTGTAAAAATATTCAAATCAGATAAATTTTGATAGAAAATTTTTTATACTATTTACTGTAAGATCAATTTCTATAATTGAAAATTTTAGTGCTAGATCAATTCTAACGGAGCCGATCGTCGATTCGGAAGCTTGTGCTATTAGGAGTAAGGAGGCCTTCGTACTCCTAAGCCGTTTTCGACGATGGAACTTCTGAATCGACGATCAACTATGTTGGACTTGATTTACCATATTTGAAGTATCTAGAAAATAAATTTTGTGATTTTTCGATATTATTTACATAGCGATCGAAAGGATCAAAATTAATGATTGAAAATAAAAATCTCACAAAAAAGTGGTGATATAACACTAAAATTTTCGATCAGATATATTGATCTTGCAGTAAATAGTATTAAAAAATTTTCTATCAAAATTTCATTTGATTTAAATACTTCTACACTTTTTTTTTTTTTTGAGAGAGAGATAGGTAGCACGCTACCCGTTTCGTTTATTTCATTTAGAAATAAACTTAGCTAGAAATGTGAATCGACTAGGATTCGAACTTGGGTCTCGGGTACCAACCACCAAGCCCTTTGTCACTTGCTCTAGGGACGGTTGGTACTGTTAAACTTCCAAACAATATACATTAATTATTAAAAATTGTTGATTTTGATCCCTTTCAATCGCTAGGTAAATGATATCGAAAAATCGCAAAATTTATTTTCTAGATACTTCAAATACGTTAGATCAAGTCTAATAGAGCCGATCATCAATTCGGATGCTCCATCATCAAAAACGGCTTAAGAGCACAGAGACCTCTATGCTCCTAATAGCACACAAGACCTACTCTATATATATAGACACACACACTAACCAATGGCCCTGTGACATCTCAATAGTCACACATTAGTTGGGAATGAGATTGTGATTGAAAATATAAAAGATCATTGATCTTAATAATAATAACTGGGCTGAAATATTTTGGGCTGATAGTTTAATGCCAATGACTTATTATTATTAGTGTGCTGGATCCTTACTTTCACTTAGGATGAAGTAAAAGTCCAATGGGCAAACAAAGCCCATATGTCTTTAACAGTTTACTAAAGAATAAATAGTTTTGTTTTTTCCGTTTTTGGGGGGAAACTATAATTTGTCTCTGTATGGTTTAGAGCATTTTGAGTTTAGTACCATGTGATTTGAAGTGTTTCACCTTGCCGTGATTACCCTGTGATTTGAAACGTTGCACTTTGCTGTTAAGTAAATTAATATTTACTTTGAAGTGTTTTATTTTTATTTTGCTGTTAAGAAGGATACTAAAGTGATAACATTTATAAACCAGGGGATAGTAAATTAACATATTTTACAAGCCACATGGTGACAAATTATAGTATTTTACTAAACTATATTTTTATATAGTCATTCTGTGATTTGTAAAATATATTAGTTTAATTAGTATCCTACTTAACAGCACATCTTAATGATAAGATAAAAATAAAACCACAGCGTAGCAAAATGAATCGCTTCAAACCACAAGGTGTCAAATTGAAAAATACGCTAAATCATAGAGGAAGGCAAATTAAAGCTTTTTCCTTCTTTTTTTCTGAGAGAAAAATTCTTTAAAAACATATTAGTACATGAAGAAACTATAGCAATATTCAGAAAGAGGAATTATAATCTCTACAATCCCATATTCAAGAGTGCTTATAATTTACTAATCTCCTTTTAGTTTTAAGTATTAAAAAGGAAAATGATAAGACTAGATTTCCGATTTAAAATTTAAAATCTACGACAACCAAATATATAATGGATCGGGTGCGGACCGAGATTTGCAGAATTTCTAAAGAACCGGCCCGATCCGCGGTCCTCCTTGTGAGAAATTTGGCCCATGTAAATGAACTCTACAGTAAATCCAAAACTAGGCCCAAAAATAAGTAGATTTATTGATACTAAAAGTGACTATTAGGATCATGCCAAATTAAGATAATAGAATTTAGGGCCTTTATGCTCTCTTGCATACTTTTATTTGTATGAGCAATGCCTGCTTGTACACCTGTTGGGTCGGATCATACTATACCCAAGTCCAGACCAAAAAAAATATATCGGGATTAGGGTTGGGCTTTTATCCAATTTTTAAAAAAATTAAGGCCCCGCCGAGGTCTAATCCCAATGCCCAATATCCATCGGGCTTTGTGGAGGCCCACTTTACGTATTTGTCACATAGTTCAAATATATTTTTATTGTATAAAATTAAGATAAAATAAAATATTCTCATGTTAATAAATAATATATATTACATATAATGTTAAGTTGTATGTATATAACTATGTAAAATAATGTGGACTATATATTTTTCCTTATAGATGCATAATTGTATATAATAATATTATATAATATATTCTCATGTAGAAACTAAATATTTAGTTTTACTTATAACATCGTCATATAATCGCCCTCGATTCGGAAGCTCCATCATTGAAAACAACTTATGAGTACGAGGGCTCTAATATTCATAATAGTATAGTAGCCATGGCCTATATAT
>NC_033625.1:12863541-12879487 GCF_001540865.1 Ananas comosus
TAGATAGTATAAAGAATTTTGTATTAAAATTTTATCTGATTTAAATACTTCTACACCGTTAAACTTGAAAACGGCAGATATCAACTATTAAAAATTATTGATTTTGAATCCTTTCGATCACTAGGTAAATGATATAAAAAAATTGCAAAAATTATTTTCTAGAAACTTCAAATACAGCTCAGGAGCACGGAAGCCTCCGTGCTCCTGAGAGCACAGCAACCCTACTATATATATATATATATATATATATATATATATCCTTAATAATACTATATTCTATATACAAATATATTATATATATAAAACTAAATATCTTATTTTGATAATTAATGTATTGGGCTTTCAAGTCAGGCTTGGACCAGGCTTGAACATGTCCAGATAGGCCCAAATTTTTTTTTAGGCTTAAATTTTTAAGCCCACCCTAGACCGAAAGTAATAATTTACTCAAAGCCTGGCCCATAGATGGCCCATCAGGCCGGCCCTTGTTTAGGCCCAGGCCGAATTCCACCCCTAGGTGTGATACACTCTGGCCATCTAAAGGTTCATATTTGCTCACTAGACTTATCAAATTATTTTTAACGACGGTATGGAATACTTGTTAGTTTAACGGTGTAAAAAAATTGAAATTGATTAAACCTTTGATAGGAAATTTTATTCACTATTTAAATAATGATCAATAACTCTAATTATGAATTAAAGAATCCGATCATTCATGTTTAGGATATTGTTCAATTTTGATTATTTATTTTATACCCACTTGATGGACGTTATCAAAATTTTGAAAAATTACGAAATTTATTTCCTACAAGTCTTAAATGTTCTAGATTATATTTAACGGTGTGTATCATCGATTTGAAAGCTCCGTCATTGAAAACAACTTATGAGTATAAAGGGTTCTGTGCTCGTAAGAGTATAGTAGCCCTACTCTCTCTCTCTCTCTCTCTCTCTCTCTCTCTCTCTCTCTCTCTATATATATATATATAGAATTGAGCTTCTATGCTTTTAAAAGTATAAAGTTATTGATGCTTGTAGATATTTGGCCATTGGATTAAGAGATGTGCGGTTAGGATGATGTGGGCCCTTAGAATTGAGCGGGTGGTTGATTAAATAGTAAGGTCTAACAGATGTCAAAAAGATAAACCTAATGCTAGAAAACTTAGTAGCACCACGTTCATGGTGCTATTAAAAGTACACCAGTCGGACTCTCTTTTTCTCTCTCTATATATATAGAGAGAGAAAGTAGAGCTATAATACTATTGATAGTATGGAAATATGAAAATAGGTTTTGACCATTGAAAGTCTAAGGTTTAGGAGGTTAATGGAATAGTAATAAGCTAATGGTGGAAAAGTGGATAACGAATACTATTTATATACTATTAATAGTATGCTAGGTGAATTCTATATATATAGATAGGGAGTTCAACTAAAATAGTATTCACCTTTCACTTTTCTATTCTTAGATTATTACTATTCCATTAAACCCTCACTAATCCTCGATATCCAATGGTCAAAAAATGGATAGTAAATATCATTCACATATTATTAATAATATTCCGGTGCAACCAACCGTCTCTATCGTAAGTCGAAATGGGTTTAGTTGTTGATACCTGAGGTCTCAAATTCGAAGCCTATTTGTTTCATATTTCTATCTAAGTTTGTTTCTAAAAAAAATAAACGAAACGGATAGTATGCTACATTTCTCTCAAAAAGAAAAAATATTCCAGCACCACTCTCTCTCTCTCTCTCTCTCTCTCTCTCTCTCTCTCTCTCAAGGGAAATAAAATCTGCAATCCCAAGAAAGAAATATATAAAAATGTAGAAAGAACCACTCAATATTAGGATCATATCGACCATACCTAGCACAGCGCCTAGTTCCATCATATTTCTATCTGAATTTATTTTTTGAAAAAATAAGAAATGAACGAAGGGGTCTCTCTCTCTCTCTCTCTCATGCTAGGATAATCTCACATAAAATAGAAAAAGAATTGTATAAGAAAATATAAAATCAAAAACTTTAGCAATAATAGCTGGATGGAAGTATTTTAGGCCAGTTGGTTCGGAACTAAATGCTGTAGATCGTGATAAACTCATATTAGAAAGAAAAAAAAGGAAAAAAAAAAAAAGCTCTAAAATGATCATCTGAACTTTTCCTGCTGAAAAATAGTTTACTGTCCAAACTTTAAATTAAAATATTTTGGCGGTTACATCTTCATATGTTCAAATAAATATTAGGAGACACTATTTGTTAGGTTTAACTTAACTTCTCTAGGGTTTGGTGCATGATGTGGGTGTTACATGGGAGGTGAAAGGGAACAAAACATTATAAGGCGACGAACACAAGGAGCCAAAAAGCGCTTTGGACGTTGCGCCCTCGAAAAGGAGGAGAAATAAATGGTGTGGTGTGGGTTTTTGATTACAATGGACAACAAACACCCCACATTTCATGGGCATTTTATTTAACTCTTATCCTCATTTTCATGGGTTGGGACTTGCATGGGACCATGTATAAAAAGGCTAATAATAATGACAAAAAGTCCCAGTTTAATTTGGATGCCTTTAAATAAAATTTTCTTCGTTAATAATGACAAAAATTCTAGAAAAGAAAGAGTCTGAAAAAAAAATAATAATAATTTCGAAAAAAAAATTCCATGGAAAACTCTTTCTTCTGTTTTCTCTGCGTATTTCATTATGAAAAAAGCTAGCTTTTTGGAGAAATTTTTGCCAGATGTCACGGAAAAGTAGTGTTTTTTTTTTCATTTAAAAAAAAAACAGAAATGTTTTCAATGACAAGCTGGTATATTATCGGTAGCACGAAGACCTCTGTGCTATCAAGTTGTTTTCAATGATGCGGCTTCCAAATCGACGATCGGTTCTGTTAGAATTAATCTATATTATTAAAAGTATTTGGAAACTAAATTTCATAATTTTTCGACATTATTTACCTATAAAACGAGTAGACTAAAAATAAACAGCTAAAAATAAAAATCTCATAAAAAATGATGATAAAAGACTTGAATTTAATATCAAAGGTACTGATTTACTCTAAATAGTAAAAAAAAAATTTTATAAAAATTTCATCAGATTTGAATTGTTTTACACCGTTAAATTCACAAACGTATCACATTTATGATTAAAATTGTCAATTTTGAAACCTTTTGATCACTAGCCAAATAATATTGAAAAATTATATATAAAATTTCCTATTAAATTATTTTTTATGATAGAGATTCCGAATCAATGATCGGAACCGTTGAAATTGATCTAGAGTATTTATATTGATCAAAAATGTTGACAAAATAATTAATGTAAAAAAATATTGCCTTTGTTTATTTATACTTTCTTAACTTCTAATTATTTTATTTATATTAGTTCACTTAAATAACTATGAAATTTACTAAATCTAATAATAATTCAGTCAATAATTTAATTTCTTAATTTTTAGTAAATATAATTATTATAATTGATGACTATTAGTTGACAGATCTATTAAATTTAATATAATCTTTTATTTAATTAAATAAAAATACTATCTAAAATAATTAGAAGTTGCGAAGATACTAAACAGAAAAAATAAATAAAAATAAATTCAGAGAGCACTATGTTAGCGCCAAGAACTTTTTTAAAAGATAGGATTTTGAGATTATTAGCTAAAGTATATTCTTTAAATTCTTTATACGTAAGCACTACAACAAAACCGGTGTATAGCGACATTTTTAAATGTCGGTACAGGTCAAAAAAAAGTGTTGCTGACTAAATTGCCGACACTTTTTAAAAGTGTTGCTATATGTGGGGTCGCTATAGGTAGGGCCGTCTTAATATTTGGCACTTACTCTTCTAGCGACCTGTGGCGAAGGGATACGTGACGATCGTAGCTCTCTACGGTCCCTGCGAAATTCTCGCGGCCAAACTCCAGCCGCCGGAACCCTATCTTGTCGGCGACGGTGGCGAAGGAGGAGAAGAGAAGACGGTGATCAATTTTTTTTTCCTTTTTTATTTGTTATTGGGCCGAATGAGCTGGATGTGGTTGGGTAGAGGAACTTTTTATTTTTGATTAGATTTGACTTTATATTTAGGCCTTATTAGATTTTTTTTTAAAAAAACAAATGGCATAAATAGAACACTTATATAAAAATGTCCCAAAGATGTGTCCTATAACCCAAAGGGACTATTATGCATATTATGAATAGTCGGGGGGCCATGGTCACCCTCAATCTCCCCATAGCTCCACCCCTGTCATAAGGTATATAAATGTATATCTTTTAAATTAAAAATTATATCTCTAAATTAAAAGTATGAGATAGACGAAGGAATGATATGAATTTACGATGCAAGAACAAGCAGATGAACTAGACTAAGCGCAAGCAATTATTTTTTGTCCGAATCTTTTTTAATCCAAGATTCAGACTAAAAATGAAATATTTTTAAAATCTTAGAAACTAAATTGAAATCAAACAAAGAGTTTAGGGTCAGAAATGCTGAAGAGATCAAAAGTTTAAGGGCAAAAACAATAAATTGCGTCAAAGTTGGGGGACTAGCTAGTATCAGCATACAATTTACGCTGTTTTTAAAGAGAAATGCTTGGGCATCTCATGTTTTGATATCTCATTATATTACTGATGTGTTGACATACACATATGGATGGATTAAGATTTAGAATTTAGGAGTTAATGATTATGTACATTTAGAGCAGTGTAATGATGATATAATCATATTGTATAGAACTACTAATGCTTTAGAAGCATAATGGAGTTGGTATTTTCAACTTTTTGGTCTTTAGATTAATGATTGTAGGATCGAAATGATAATGGTCACTCTTAAAATTGAGTGGTCTCTCTAGGGTTGAGTAACTTTTCTAGAATAATAATAATAATCGAAAGGTCAAAAATGGTTAAATGGATTGATTCAAGGACAAAAAATTTAAAAATATCAACTATCTTATACTTTTGAAAGTAGAGTAGCTCTATTCTTATCATATCATCAAATGTATGTAGGCTGTACCCGAGAGCATGAATTTAAATGTCATGGTACGGAATCGTGCCGAAAACTTACCGGCATGATACGGTCGTACCGATGCGTGCCGGTCACAAAAAATACATATGTGCCAATATATAATGGCATGAAATATTTATTTTTTTAACAGCAACAAAATATTCTAATGATTTACTATGTATTGATCTTTATTAATTTTTTTGAATTTTATTAAAAAAATTATTTACTAATTTAAAAAATAAAAAATTTGTGGCTATATCACGATCACAAAAATTATATCATATCAATATTTAATTGATACGATATGACATGACAGATTCAATCAGTTTCAATGGACATTTAAATCCTTGCTCCAGCAGCTCCACCAGGGTGGTAGGAGATAACACTGAGTTTTAAATGGTTGTTTTAGCATCGATTCTAGAAATGCGGTTTGGGGTTTGAATGTATATTGGTTGTTGGGTGCGTGCATTAACTTCTCCTCCTCTTTGGAACACCAAAATGTGTACCAAGTTTATACGTACGTTGTTTTGAAAGCCCCCATGAAAACGTTTTAATTTCCACGTACATTTTCTTTTCAAAACACACGTAGAAGTGTCAGAGGGACAGCGCCCGCCATTAACGGGTCCGTACCTGCGCTCCCACGCGGCAACTGTACCATCCATTCCCAAATTTTGTACTACTAGTAGTATTTTTTGCTTGTGAATTAATTTTAGTTGTACTCCGCAGATTTGAATTCGAATATAAATTTTTTTGGGGCAATTATTTATATATTTTTTAAAAATTTTTGATTTTTTAATTTATGTTTTTAAAAAAGTTAATATTAAAAATATCTTTTTTACGTTCCAACCTATTTCTAATATACCCCTAGAGTTAAAATCTGTTAATTAACTCTGTTAACTCTGTAAAATTACTATTTTGTACTTTCAAATATACCCTTTCACCATCACTGACTTTCTTATTTGCCCTTAAAGTCAGGGGTACAAAAAATATTTTGAGTTTTGATCTTTTTCAATATACCCCTCTACCGTCACCAACATTTCTTATTTGCCACTAAGTTAATGGCAAATTTGGTATTTTATTTTTTTTTAACTGTGGTAGATGTTTAACTCACATTTAACCCAAGTTAACTTAACAGGAGATAACTGCGGGGATATTTTGCAATAACGGTGGAACATATGAAGGGTATTTTAGAAAGAAAAAAAATATGGGTAAATTAGATATTTTCAAAAATATGCGGGGTATATAGGCAATTATCCCAATTTTATTTGTATCTGGTTCGAATCCGACTCAAAATCAAATTAATTTTATATTATTATATATATATAGAGAGAGAGAGAGAGAGAGAGTAGGACTATTATATTATTAGGAGCGCAAACAATTTGTGTACTTCTAAGTTTCTAACTATTTATTAATTTTAATGAATGATTAGAGTGAGAGAGATAATAGAAATTGGGTTTCTCAATTTCTTTTTATTTTTGAATTTTTTTTAGTTTCTCTTTTTTCTCTCGCCCTGACCATTCATCAACTTAGGAGCACAAATATTTAATTGAGTTTTTATGCTTTTAAAAGTATCGAGTCATTGATACTTGTAACTTTTCGATCTTTTAGATTAAAAAATATGCAGTTGTGATGGTAGTGATTCTCTAAGATAGAGTAGGCGGTTGGTTGAATAGTATAATATGAACTGATGGACGAAAATAGTTAAAAATTTAAAATGTATAATTTTGAAATGTCATTATATATATGTAATAAATTAGATGCTAGTTTAAATTTTTTTAAGTCCTTTATAATTGTGGGTATTAGGTGACGTAGTACTCTCTCTTAACTCTTTCTTTTAAAGAAAACCACTCATACCACTCCCCACCCCCTACCATTCTACAATTCAAAAAGTCAATTACTCTATCAATCTCTCTCTCTCTCTCTCTCTCTCTAAGTTTTTTCCAATCATGTAGAACTAAAACTACAGGCAAAGGCAATGAAAAAAGTAGAAGAGAAAAGAGCGATTCCGCAACGCCTTCTCTTCCTTCACCTGGTGGTGATCATCTTTTCCATATGGGCCCTCTTCCACTCCGCACCTGTAGGGGCAATCTCGTTATTTCGCCCAAAAGAGAGGGCAAATTCCGAAGCGGTGCAGCTCTTCACCGGTATCCGTTCCGGCCGCACGGCGGCCGAAGGCAGAGCTGTTGCCGCCGCCATCGTCGACGTCGACGTCGACGTCGACAGTAAGCGCCAGGTGCCCTGCAGCCCTGATCCACTCCACAACTAACAGGTAATAATTATATATTAAGACGATATATTTTTGGTAAAAATGTATAGAGACCCTTTCCAACTCATACACTTCTATATATAATAGGTTATTTTGAAATAAACCCCTCAGGAAAGTTTTTTTTGATTGATTGGTACCTTCTTAATTAGGCTTGATTTGGATCTTTACCTTTTAAGCTTCTTATGTCAGTTAAAGCGGTGATATTATCGAAAACAAAAATGATTTTGTTATAATGTGACTGCTCAGATAAAAAAAGTATATAGAAATATATATATATATATATATATATTTTTAATAACACTATGCTGAAAGGAATATGTTTTGCGAAACTAAACAGAATCTATATTTTTCTAGCAGTCACAAATGAAGCTTTGGAGTAGTTGGTTGTTCATTACGAGCGAGATTATGTATTGAAGAGGTCAGAGATTCGAAAACTAAAAAAAAAAAAAAAAAAATTAAATAGGTTTGTTAAGTTCAGTTCTTCTAAATACTTTTTTAGCTGATGGAATTGCGAATCTGTAATACAAATTTAAAATTATAACTTAAATCAAAATCAAAAGTTGTGGGCTATATAACTTCCAATCAAGAGGATAAATGTGGGGTGTATTTTAAAATGACCATAGTTGAGGGGTCTCCATACATTTTCACCAATAAACTTTTTGTTGTGTGTGCTTATTTTTCTTGTGTACAGTGGAAATTTAAGGGTGAGCTGGGTTTGAATTGCATTATATTAATGGAATATCCTGCTTAAATTTGTTTATTTGTAATTTTGTACCCTAATTAATGGAATCTCCTTGTGTTAAGAATCCGCAGATGAGAAATATATAAAACAAAATTGAATGGTATGGATTTTTTTTTTTTTTTTCTCAAGTTGCATTTGAATCTTCCACTCACTTCTTGGCTCAATTTTCTTTTATCTTGTTACACAAAAACCATCTGAGAGCAAAAATAAGGTGCTGCGAAAATAAAGCGATGTTTGGTGCATGTGTTGATATATATTTATGAGCATGTTTTTTACTAAATCTATCTTTTGTGTAGCACATTATCAGAGCTAATTCTAAACATTTTCATTCTGTGAGATCATGGATTCAATTCCCACGTTTGATTATATAATGAGTTAAATCTTCATCTCTTGCTTTATTTATCAATTCCACATGTCTTTTATATCTATTATACTCACAAGTGGGAGGTGTTATACAGATATTACTATATTACAGATTTAAAAGATTAGTGCATTTGAGTCAAATTATGACAACTAGAACTATACGAGGAGGTGCAACTGCTGCATTTAAAACTATACATCCAAATGGCTACATTCCTATCTGCAGCTATTTGCAAAGAATTGAATCTTCCAAATGAAAAAAAAAAAAAAAAAAAAAAAAAAAAAAAACATCTTCAAGCTATGTACTAAGCCGAAGAAATATAGCTGCAACATTTGCAAGGTGCGTTTGGTTCTACGTATAAGTGGAAAAAAAAAAATGTATATATTATATATATAATTTTATGGGTTATTTACATACACGTCCCTACAAATATAATGAATTATAGAAATATCTCTGCAAAACAGAAATTCCATAAGTTGTCCCTGCAAAAGTCCTAATTTATGCAGATATATCCCTGTCGTTAAGGTCTGTTAGAAAATTTCATTAATCACAGTTAAAATACTTAACCATGGTTAATTATAATGTGAATTGACGGATTTACCCTTCTTCCTCTTCCTCCTCTTCCTCTTCCCTCTTCTTCGTCGCCGGCGAGGGAGGAGATGCAGCGGCGGCGACGGCGAACCCTCTTCCTCTTCCTCTTCCCTCTTCTTCGTCACCGGCGAGGGAGAAGATGCAGCGGCGGTGGCGAACCCTCTCCCTTTTCCTCTTCCTCTCCCTCTTCCTCTTCGCCCTTCTTCTTCCTCTCCCTCTTTCTTTTCCCTCTTCTTCGTCGCCGGCGAGGGAGGAGATGCGGCGGCGGCGGCAACAAACCCTCTCCCTCTTCCTCTTCCTCTTCCTCTTCCTCTTCCCTTCCTCTCCCTCTTCCTCTTCCCTCTTCTTCTTCCTCTCCTTCTTTCTCTTCCCTTTTCTTCATCGCCGGCGAACCCGACCCCGCGCCACCGCCGCCGCCCGCTCCGACGGCCCGAAGAGGGAAAGACAGAGAAGGAGAAGAGGAATACTTTTGGAGGGATATATTTGTGAGGGCAAAAAGGTTATTTCACGAATCCACTGTTAAAAAATAAACATGTCACTAACGGATGTTAACCAGAGGGACATATCTGTATAACTTAGGACTTTTGCAGGAACAACTTATGAAATTTTCGTTTTGCAGGAATATATCTGCAATTCACTATATATGTAGGGACGTGTATACAAATAAACCTAATTTTATTTATAAATATATTTATTTATTTATTATATATAGTAAACGATGTAAAACTTTTTTTCCACCGAAAATTTTTTTCCACCGAAATTTTTTTTTTCCACAGCTTTACGTGGAACCAAACACACCCTAAACAAAACCACACAAATAGCAAAACGGGAGGAACTTTATTAATTTTCACAACTGTACAAACAAACAGCAAAAAAAAAAAAAAAAAAAAAAAATTTACCTGAACTCTGATCCATTCAAAAGTCTACTTTAATCTGAATTACACCTTCGGTGAAACAAATAGGATCTGAAAATTTGCATTGTGGCCCCAACTTCTCATGTAGTATTATAATATAACATTATAGATTTGTTATGGGTCTTGGAGGTTTGAACCCCACGTCCCTGGCTTCTTGATTAGTATTAGAGTATAAAATTATAAATTATTGTGGGGTCTCTCTCAGTTTGTCTTCTTAACTATAGCTTAA
The DNA here is from genome assembly GCF_001540865.1 of Ananas comosus. Taxonomy (NCBI): domain Eukaryota; kingdom Viridiplantae; phylum Streptophyta; class Magnoliopsida; order Poales; family Bromeliaceae; genus Ananas; species Ananas comosus. Next base: position 12,873,634 of record NC_033625.1, read on the forward strand.
TCACTTCACACATTCGCGACTAAAAAAGTTCACAAGAAACAATGTACTCGTGTTTAAAAGCTCTAACTAAAAACTTCTACTTGCAACAATTCTATACCCCGACAAAGAGTTATTAATGTGATTTCGAGGAAAAGAAGATAACTACTAAAGGCCTCTACTCAAAATAACTCTATTCAAAAAGCACTCTTCGGCCAAACCTACTAGATTCCGTCCGATTGTTAGTGTTAAGCATTAATTTCGAAAACTCGAGCTCCTAAAAATAACCAATTCATTTAAACCGTACAGATATAACATCCACGAATCTCAATTGTAACTCAGCCCAACCAGCTTCATGTCGCTTCGAATATGACTCGACCAAACCAAGTCTCAGGCCATTTCGAATATAACTCAACCTAACTTGACTTTCCGCGCCATGGCAAGATGATGGCCTATTTAAGGTAACAGATTCTACATAAATAATATCTAAATCTGCCAGGAGTAATGAACTAAACAAGAAGCTGATCCATCGCTAAAAAAAAGTTTTAACTCTCTAATCTACATACCTTCATCACAGTACAAAGTGCTCCCACACAAGTAAAGAGTACAAAGAGAACATCAAAATCAGGAGAAAGAGACACAAGAGCCCCAAACACACACACACTGGGTGTCTTGAGACACACTCATAAGCTATAGATGTCACCAGGCCTTTTCAAAGCCTAGATCAAAATGTAACAGGTTCAGCTCAAATCTCGAAGATCTATGAATACGAACTAGGGTTCAATCGCTCGCAGCTATGGATATCCGGTCATTCCAACATTCGAGTTGGCCTTGGTGGTCTTTCGCGCAGCCTGGCTCGTAGCCTTGGTGAAGTACATGTAGTAGTACACATTAAGAATCATTGTGAAGACCACAAAGACCGCTCCCGCGATGAAGACCCCTTTCCTTAGAGATTCACACGTCCAATTCTGCGCGTAGATCACGTGCCGATACTTCGTGTGGTATGCGTTCTTCGTCGCCCCAGCTATAAGGCATGCCGCGGCTATTAGGAATGTAAGCCTGAGTTTATTAAGAAAGAGAAAAAAGGATCACTTGACAGAAAAAATTAGAAAAACAGAAGATCCTTAAATTTTTCGAGTATTTGCCCCTTAAAACCTATCTATCCATCCATATATCTATCTATCTATCATTTGTATCCTTATATTTACAAAACGACCTTTGAGTCCCCAACTAAAGGCAATGGTATTTTTGTAAGAAACTGCACTTCCTTGGGACATACGAGAAAATTGAGATTTTACCGGGGAAGATATGTAAATAGATGATTTTGCAGAGATATATAGATGTAAAGTCCCTATTATATATAGGTTTTAAATATTTAGATGGATTGACATTATTTAATATGGCATCAGGGCAGGATAGGCGGTCCAGTGTTCCGAGTCCCACTAGGCTCCTAGCGTTATTTAATTTCCTCCCTAGTGTTATTTAATTTTCTCCTGTTTAATTTAAGTCGTGTTTTGGACCTATCAAAAAGTCTTTAAAAATATAAAAGCACCGTTCTCTAGAGCTTAAACTTTTGGAAAATAATAGTTGTTTCACATTATTTAACAGTTGCTATTATAATTTTCTAATAAAAGGGAAGAAGAGATCACCATGAGGAAGCAAAATATATGATAGACCAAGCCCTACTTCCACCAGGGGCCAAGGGCTTGCCGAAGCACATGCACGTCGTCACGATCATCAGAAGAGACTGGCTCGTGAGAAGAAACAAGAAAGCGCCGACTCCATAACCAGTGGCAACATCTGAATCGTACGCACAGTATGTGGCATTGAAGTTGTCAGTGACTATGGAACCCTGTGATGCAAAGCGTGTTAATTTTACGGCATTAAGACTAAGATGAATAGATGCAAGAGTATTATTTAAGACAAATGTACGCAAGGATCATGTTCTGTGCACAATTCATGATTGTGAAATGGCACTTGTTCAAATGATAGCTCCAAAGTCTATAAAATCACTAAAATCATTATGCAAAAACAAGGAGCATAAGCTTTATAACGGGAGTTTACATTGAGATCATGTTAGGTTTACAAACAGGAGTTTACATTAAATATGGGGAATGCAGGGCAATCAGAGCATCACTTCATAACAAAAACCAAAATTTCTTAGATAAAAGTTTAGGATTAAAATTTATCTTTGACAAATGTAATTAGCAATCAAATATTAAAAATGCAGCATACTATAGTGAGGAACATAAACCTTTTATGCTGAGAACAACTGAGGTTCATAACTATCATTATTGTCAATTTCAATTTCTTCCGTCGACTATTTCCCGAAAGAACGAAAAGAGAACCTTAAAAAATGCTCTAAACGAGTGGTGGCATATACTGAGAGTATTTGAGAAAGAGGCCTATCCTCGAAATTTCTATCGATATGTCTGATGTGCCCGTTTTAGCTTTCTTAATGCTTTATAGCTATGACACAGCTTGCATGCATTAAATCCTCAATTGTCACCACATCTTCTATTCCAGCTATGTCAGTGTCATATGTCCATCTAACACCCACTACGAACATGAGAAAGGGGTCGTATGTCCATTACTGGCACACTTAGATAGTATATACTCTACTAGGAATAAACTAATAGCAGTCATTTTATTTAAAATGAAGTTCCTTTGATACTTTAGTAACACTAATAAAACAATAGTTGATCTCAACTGCAGGACCGCTCAATGCATGCATTCGCTGTACAACTAGATCATCCATCAAAATTGAGACACAAAAATCTCCAATCATGCAACTTATCCAAGAACCCTTTGCTCTCCCTCTTCCAATAACAGCATTACAGAACTTGTACAGAACACTCGTCAAAATTGCATATACAGTTTGTTTGGGCAGTTACGAGCTGTCAAATGATTCATTGACTTATTACATTTAGTTGCTGCAGCCTGACAAATGCAGCAAAGACAAGAAAGGTGGAAACTCCAGCACAAAGAATCTGGATGATTGATATTAAGATTTCCCTTTAGCAAAAGTTGGAAATTCCAGCACATTCATTTCACACAAAGTAAAACGAGACATGGTGAAGATGATAACGATAAAAGTGTTAGGACTTTGGTTATATTTATAGTTAAATCCTAATTGAATTAAAATGAAATTTTAAATCTGTAATAGCAAGTCGGATTTAAATAAATCTAATTATATTGGGATTTGGGGTACGTTTTGGATGGTGCATTATATAAGCACCATTATGGTCATTGGTGTGTACAGCCAAGTTGTGGAGTGTTCTGATGAAGTACGGCTGAATGGAGTATGCTATGCAGTTGTGTACAGCTGAGTGCCTTGGTAGTCCGTAAGGCAGGAGAGAAAGAAATGCTATTGCATGCACCAGGTGCACTGGAGTAAGTGAGAGAGTAGTCTTCTAGGATACAGAAGACCAGAGAGAGGGGTAAGAGTCAAAAAAAGGGCTTGGGTTAAAGCTAGTTGTGCAGAAGAGGAGTCTCATATAATTCTTCTCTTGGTTAGCATATCTTGTTTCACCTATATTTTCTATTTGGTTTTCTCTCTTTTGTGGTTTCATCAACTTTTACTGTGAAGACGGATTTATGATAAAAAACCGATTGGACTCTCCCATTGCAGAATCCCAAAAACCACCGGTACCAACGCGAGTACCAAATTTACAGCAATCGGTACCAGAGTGGGTTGTGGATTCTCAACAATTAGTGTCAAGGCGAGTGTCAGATTCCCAACAATTGGTATCAGAACTTAAGATTATCGATCTATAGGAGAGATCGATNTCAATTTTACCTTTCACTTTACTGTTTATTTACATGTAAAATCTCAAACCAATGTATTGTCAGAAAAAAAAAAAAAAAAAAAAAAAAAAAAAAAAAAAACAACTAGATTGCAATTCCAACGCGCTGTGGATTCTCAACAATGAAAAAAAAAAAAAACAACTAGATTGCAATTCCAACGTGCTTCTATTGAGACAACAAAATGGAAAACCACAGCATCCCGCACAACAATGTTTTAGCAAACCAAAAATAAAATCCTCATTTAAATTGCCAAAGGACAATCTTCAGTGCTTCCGACAAAGATCTTTAACGCCTTCTATTAAAGATTTTCGAAAGCTTCATAAATAAGTACATCGATAAAGTAGTTTAGGCTCCTAGCAAACCGAACAGAATCATCGATTTTGTCTCCCATAAAAATCAATTCACTCTTGAAGAGATTTATATTCAGCCCACAGAAATTGTTATGATCACTTCAGAACTAAACCTGAATCCCTGGCTGACCCAAATGTTGGGTTCCTTCCCTCGTAGATAAATAATATATTATTTATTAGATTATAAAAGTTACTTGTATTTAGCATTTCTAACTGTGTTGTTAGTAGTATTTTTTGGACTATCCTTTCTTTATTCGATTTTGTTATCACATTGGTATTTTGGGTTCTAGGCACAGAAATAAGATCTCTCTCTTTCATCACAGCACGGTAGAGGAAACTAGGCATCAAACTACCATAATGTAATCAAGGGAGGTATCTTGAACCCTAGAAGAATCAAGTGCACATTAGAGAGCGACCCAACCCTAAAATAATCTTTGATGTTTCCAAAAGATAATAATGACCTTTAAGGCTTTCAATGGCTTTTAATCTGCTTTTTGGAATGTTGTGTATGGCCAGAAAATTGAAGGTTTGATATCTTCAAAGAAATAGGTTCCTAACTACCAAAAAGCTCTAATGTCATGCTGACGGCAATATACCTCACCAGCGTATGCTTACGATTACATACTATTCTAGCTTATGCCAACACGAACTTCAACAATTCTTCACAAAATGAGACATTCATGCTAGAAACCCATGTCTAAACCAAATCACCATTCACCAAATATGGCACAACAAGCCTCGATACTATATAGAAAGGCATATGGTTTTAACAATTGCTTCTTATCTTGCTTGCTGCGCAGTCTTGGAATATGAGGAAGGGAATAGGAACAAGCTTCATGCCCCAATTTGGCCAAACTAATGTACTTTTATCCACAATAAGAATTTTGGTAAGACATTCCTTTTACTGTAGAAAAACCATCCGCACTCTTCATTTCCCTTTCACTGGAAGTCCAAAACTATGACTGAGCAGAAGAAAATTCATCCAATTAACCATTCAACTTGCTACAAAGAACACACTTTTTCAAGGCCTTTCATGGACAAAAATTATCTCATTTATTACTTGTTGTGTCAGAAAACTAGGAAACAAATGGTAAAAACTTGGGTAAAGAGGAGTAGGTTATAAGAAGCTTCTACCTCTGCAGGCTCAGATTAACAATCCACGGACAAGCCAAAATACATTTGTATCAAGTGAAACTTCAAATGCAGCAGCTAGATTGGATGGGTATTACCCAATATATCTTTTCCCCCCTAGATACTTTATACCTTTAGGTATCGTTTGGTTCGAGGATAAGAAAAAAGTGGGTATTCCGGGGATAAGTATAAATTGAGATATAAGCGAGAATTAGATCAATTTTACGTTTGGATGAAAATTGGGTTATTCCTTAAAATAAGAAAAATAACGTTTGGTTATGTAAGATGGAATAAGAATTAAATTGAATAGTTATAAATAAAAAATAATAATATTATCTCTTTTTTTATATTAGAATTTAAATTTTCATATTTTATATTTATATTTTAAAATTTTAAATTTCAAAATTTGAAATTAAAATTTAAAATTTAAAATCTCAAATTTTAAATTCAAAATTTGAAATTTTAAATTTCAAACTTTAAATTTAAGATCAAATTTAAATTTAAAAAAATAAAATTTCAAAAATTTAAAAATCAAAATTAAATTTAAAATTTATTTAAATTTTAAATTTTAATTTATTATAATATTTAAA